>NW_007379317.1:15124-46951 GCF_000475195.1 Diaphorina citri | reverse complement strand
AAAAAATTTTTTTTTTTTTTTTTTTTTTTTTTTTTTTTTTTTTTTTTAGGTTTGATAGAAGGAACTGTACTGCCAAGATCTAATCGTCCCGAAAGCGAAGAGATAAGGAAATAAGGAAGACAGGATAGGAGAAAGCCAGCCGTTCCGAGAACGAACATTATCCCATCAGAATAAAATCCACCCGGGCGGGAATTGAACCCGCGGCCTAGCGCTTACAAGGCAGACGCGCTACCAACCAAGCTTGGGCTAAAAAAAGAGGTTTGATTAACCAAGCTGGCTATCCTCGCGTCGTTGGTGGTCAAAATGGAAACACCTACTGCTGATATTGAAAAAGGTCCAAGGTCAGTTCCGATTTCTTTGTACCGAACTGTATTTCAGACTCCGGGGTTCTGGTCGTATATGTGGTAGGACCACATAGGAAAATTCTTCAATCTAGGTACTAACCAGGATAAATGCCACTTGGCAAGCTCTGCCAGAACCAAGTTAGTAGCCGATACCTATAGGTACCTATAATATGAAACTAATAGGTATAGGTTGATTCTATTACAATCAATGGCGGCCATACAACTCAAAAGTTCACTCTAGTGCCCATAAATATTAATGGCATGTACTTTGATGGGACTTGGTAGACCTGTGCATGATCGCTACACGCCCTACACTTGAATTTAGACCACGCTACGCCACTGAATTCACATTCCATCCTATTCAAAATTTCGTTGCTTCAAAGTCATGCCTCTTACGTTGATCCTGTGCAAAGGACGGGTCAACCACTAGTAATCTATAACCTGCTTACTCTTTCCTCAGGTTCAAGCCCCGTTCCCGGCCCCTTGGATTCAAAATGGCGGACGCTATCATCACACCCCTCACCAGGAATATCATAGATAAGATACAGCACCAGGCAGAGTACCCAGGGGATGATGAGAAAGAGTTTTGTATGCAACACATCCGACAGTGGCTTGCCAATACGCCTTACCTACCACAGAACCTTGGTAAGTATACTTATTCCCTGAAGTAATGTCCAAACACATCTGGTCACCGCGGTGTCCGAAGGGTCTGAATGTCCTGGTATCCGGACATCAATCCCACACTCCCCATTGTCAAGGTTTTTTTGCAATGCCAATTGAAGTATTGAAAGATAAACAAATGGATCGAATTCGATTAAAATTCAAACTATTGCAAACCATTTCTTTCATTGGTAATCCCTCAGGCAGATGACTATAAATACTGGGCGACGTAGGTGGTTTAGTTCTTGAGATACCAATCATCTTGTGACGTTATTCATATGCACATTGCAAAAACCAGATACGTCACTCTTGAAGACAGAAAAACCACATGTCCTTTCCAAGTTTGCAATAGAGATTTACCATTGAAGGCAAGTGTGTTTTTTCTCTCTCTCTCTCTCATTTCTCTCTCTCTCTCTCTCTCAAGAGAGAGAGAGAAAAAACACACTTGGCACAAGCTCATCCGTGGCACAAGCTCCGGCTTTTACGGATGGGTATACCATTTGTTAACAATCTATTTTGATGAGAGATTTGTTCTGAAAAACCAATAAATGGAAACTTATAAAAAAAAAATAAAAAAAAAGCAGGTGGGTTTTTTAAAAAAATAAAAAAAAAGAAATAAAAAAAAAAAAAAAAAAAAAAAAAAAAAAAAAAGAGGTAAAAACCACATTATCCTTTCCAAGTTTCAAGAAAAAATTACCATTCAAGGCAAGATTTTTTCAAGAGGTTTGATAGGGAAAACTGTAAATTTTGAGGTCTTATCGTCCCAAAATCAAAGAGAGAAGAAAGACAGGATAGGAGAAAGAAGGCTGTTCCAAGAACGAAAATTATCCGTTTAAAATAAAGTTCGCCCCGGAATCCAACCCCCCTAAAAGGAGAGGATAATCAGGATATCAGAAAGGCATCAGCCGTTCCGAGAACGAACCTCAACTGTTTGGGATAAAGAATGTTACCTCTTAACTACATACTTGAATGTGGTGTCAATTCATACAGCAATTATTGTCAATTTATTGATACAGCTATTTTCACAATTTATCGATAATATCAATCGATTTGTCATCCAAGTTACGGTGATAAAAATATTCGTATTTTACGTATGTAGATATCTCCAATGTCGGGCCTATTCGGGCAGGATAAACAATGTACATTCTATACTTATTCGAGGATAATCAGGATATCAGAAAGGCATCAGCCGTTCCGAGAACGAACCTCAACTGTTTGGGATAAAGAATGTTAACACTTAACTACACTTGAATGTGATGTCAATTCATACAGCAATAATTATTGTCAATTTATTGATAGTTACAGCTATTTCCACAATTTATCGACAATATCAATCGATTTGCCATCCAAGTTACGGTGATAAATATTCGTATTTTACGTACGTAGATATCTCCAATGGCGGGCCTATTCGGGCAGGATAAACAATGTATATTCTATACTTATTCTATTCCAATGACCACATTCCACCGACAGGAAAACCCAGATGCCAGATGGTCTCATAAATTTCTTGGAGATCAAGAGGAAAATTTTTACAAGGAAATTTTCGCACGGAAAATCGGATACCTCGCTATTCTTGAGGTTTTAAAAATAGATTTTGTTTGAAATTCAAATGAGAATCCCGGTTTATCAATATAACCTATTAATACCTATTAGGTAATTAGGTGTGTACGTACTACGTAGGTTTTTGTTTTCTTTACTTTGGTCCTGCTACCATGCTCCATTGGTCCATATTAATAGGGACCTAGCTACCGTATGTAGGTATCTTTTATAAACATGCGTGTATAACAAGCTGGGCCCGTCCCTCCGGGAATTTTTTAGCCCGTAGTTTATTCGATCGTGATTAAAGAAAATCAGTACCTATGTACCTACCTAATTTGTTTAATATTCAGTTTATTATTATTCTTGATTTGGTATTTACCTACATATTAGAGATAATAAAATTAGAGCCAACCTATAGTTAGCTTGAAGGGTAGCGCAATGTCTTGTAAGCAGAGGTTCAATTTCCATCTCGGGCGAATCGTAAACAGCTAAGCTTTGTTCTCGGAACGGATGGCTTTCTATCCTGTCTTCCTTCTCTCTTCGATTTCGAGTCGATAAGACCCTAGCAATTACAGTTCCCTCTATAAAACCTCTTTCTTCTTTTTCTTCACCTTTTCCACAGACGGGGTCGGCGTTTTTCGTCAGCCTCTCAATGAGCGCTAACTATGTGTGTGTTTTTTTTTTTTTAATGAATAGTATCTTCTTATTTTCGGTTTAAAATATGACAAGGACTTGGAAAATTACTTAATAATAACTAGGTGGCACCTATTTGGCAAATAGTTAATAAATGCCAATTTACCAATTTGGATTTTCCGTGTCCTACCTATTTATTGATCAGAAATCTCTAGAACCCTTAGAGAACTTACACATTTCCTGATCTCTACAAGGTCTCAAACTTAGAAAAAATAGCTTAATTTTTTCTCTTCTTTGTGGTTTAGAAACCATTTGGTTAATTTTGCTTACCTACATACCTGAGTATTACATCTTCTTTTTTTCGTTTTTTCCTAGTACCTAATTTGGTTAATTGTTTATTGGTTTGGTTCTATGGTTTATTTGAAGGAGATTAGATGAATATACACCTATTTTGTACCAAATACATGAGACCTCGTTTAGACTGCGGGAGTAAAGGGACTTTTCAGTCTCATTCTGGCAGTATAGACAAGGTAGGTATATTCTATTCTATTCAAAAGACAGTAGGTATCTACTGTCATTCTGGCAGTATAAACAGGGTATATTCTATTCTATTCTAAATAACATCAGCCAGCGTGGCGTAATTTGATTAATAGGTAAATAAAATTATAAATAAATTGTTAAACATATAAATACCTAAATAGCTGCTCTTGAAATATGTATGTATACTGAGAACTAGGAAATTATACCTAGCATTTAGGTGGGTAGAAACAGAAATATTGAGTAGGCTCTAGGTAGTCCGACTTAGGCATACATAGGTAGTCCAAGAGTCCAAGACAGTCCAAATTGGTAAGTTCTTCTGATACTCCATACTAACGGGAAGTTATGGGACTTACGGGATTAGTAATTTATGATTCATGAAAAAATCTCTCTAAGCTTCTGATTTGTGGAACACTTGATTTACGATTTGAGAAAAAATCATTCGAGAAGTAATCTGCAAATGAATTATTGATCCAGTAATTTCCCGATTTGGGTAAGATGTACATAAATTTATAAAATTGGTAATTTTCCCCTTTTTATGGGTCACATAAAAATTCAATGTAATCTGCAGACTTCAATTTGACAAGGCATGAGAATTCGACATGCCCGTCATGTACAATGGTGCACGCACATAACGCACATGTTACGTGCGTCATGCTTTCAACATGACGCATGCCGTAGACGCATGTTAAAGTGGAACAAATGTTTTGATCACGCTCATGTCACTTCCCGACAAGGCATGGTCTGAGGTTATCCTAAATGGGATCTATCCAGATTTCTTGATGTTCGAGCCACTTCTTTTATAAAGTTAGCCGTTCCGGGAACAATTTTTTTTTTCAAGTTTGACAGAGGGAACTGTAACTACTGAGGTCTTATCGTCCCGAAAGTGAAGAGAGACAGGACAGGAGAAAGCGAGAATTTCCGTGAGCGAACATAAAATCCGCCTCGGGCGGGCGCTACCAACAAAGCTATCTAGGCTGGCAACCAAAGGCTTTAATCTCAGATTGTTGTCTTAGGAATTGTAATCCCAAGATTCAATTAGACTTCATCCCGGCCCTGCTTTGGACGTCGTAGCCAAATAGGAAATACATTGAAAAGGCTATTTATCTAAAGATCAAATAAAATATGTTGGTGCTCTTGGGCCGATAAATTTTATAGCAACTTGAACAAGTCATAAACTTAATTACCGGTTAGGTGAACACTTTTTTGCCTGCATAGATATTGATTAATTTGTCTATTTCTTGATTTTCTAGTAAGTCGATGGCTTCCAGAGGTTCCTAGGTAGATAGGTAGGTAGGCTTTTAAATGTAGGTGGATTTTTTTTTAAGAGGTCTGATAGAGGGAACTGTAGTTGTTAAGGTGTTATCGTCTCGAAATCGAAGAGAGAAGGAAGACAGGATGGGAGAAAGCCCGGCCGTTTCGAAAACCTTATCCTGTTTAGGATAAACTCCGCCCCGGGCGGGAATCGAATGACCTTCCAAGCTAACTAGGCTGGCAACAAATACTTTATTATTGCCAATGTAGGACTGAAAAGTCCCTTTTTGTCAGCAAAATAAAGGCTCGTTTATTAGACCGTATGTGAGCGTAGCATGAGCATTGGGCATGCTATAAGACACAGACAATAAACAGATAAATACGGGCACAGACTTCTAGGTAATTTAGGTAATTATTTTTTAAATGTAGGTGTTTTCCCATCTGAAAATAAAATCCGAAATTTCCCATTCAATTAGTTTTTAAAGTCGTCTTACGAGTATTTCCGTATTGAGGGAAACGTAACGTAGTCAATTTATATAGGTATCTACCTACTAAGTACTTAGGTATACTTATTTAGTTACCTGTAGATACTTACCCAATGTATACCTATAAAGTAGGTAAGTAACCATTTGGATTACCAGTGTAATGACTAATTGAAGGTCCATACCATAAAAATAGTTCGCTATAATGTTAGGGACATCTCGCACTGTTGTGTGTGATGAGATTTTCAAAAGGGGGAACTATAAAACCCATAATAGACTTTATATAGAGTATATAATGCCGATCTGCTGGTGGTTTTAAGGGGACACATTAAACGGACCAGACTGCACCGGGCCAAAGAGGTCCAGTCCGCCACGGTCCAGAGAACCAAAACGAAAGCCAGCAGTTCCGAACATTATCCGTTCTGGATGCTCCAAATTTTCGGAGTGTGGCCTGTAGTAAAGGAGAAAAATGAAGCTCGAGCGTAACCCCCCTGAATTCGGCCCTGGTCCTATGTTCCTAACCCACCTCTATAATTATTAGGTAGGTATCTTATATTCTTATCCTTATGACGTCCAATATGCTCTGGATTTTGTATTTTCCTCACGATAGAGTCTCATATACAAAATTTCCAGACTGTAGATTTTTATAGAAACCTACTTAATTACCCAACTTGGTTTTTCTTAAGCTTCTGACTTGTGACGTAATAACAAGTAGACTGTATAGACCAGTGGTTCTCAAACTTTTTTGGATGGCGCCCCCTTTGTGCATATTCTCATTTTTTCACGCCCCCCTACCTTAGGATTTTGCATTTTCCTCACGATAGAGTCTCATATACAAAATTTCCAGACTGTAGATTTGTAGAAACCTACTTAATTACCCAACTTGGCTTTTCTTAAGCTTCTGACTTGTGACGTAAGTAACAAGTAGACTGTATAGACCAGTGGTTCTCAAACTTTTTTGGATGGCGCCCCCTTTGGGCATATTCTCATTTTTTCACGAATCCCTCTTAAAAAAAAAAAAAAAAAAAACCAATTAATAATAGTAATGGATTATTGAGGAAAATTCCTAGTGCGCCTGTTTTCTAGATCGCGCATACGGATATAATATTTTCTTCCTCAAATGACCAACTTACCAGTCCTTAACTATCCAAGTTTGACTATAACACAGTAGCTTGTTAGATATCTCTTGCCTACGCTGTTGTAAAGTAGGTACATTGTAGGTAATAAATAGGTAGGTAGAGATAAATAGACAATAGGTAGGTAGATAATAGCTGTACCTAATATGAGTAATATGGAATGGTAATACCTACATGATCTTATGAGTAATGAAAGAAATATGGTCCAATAAAATGCACATACTTACACGTTATTAGGATATATACCATGTTATATGGTTTGCTACTTAGATATTTATGTAGTAAGGTTATCTAATTGTCATTTACCAATCAAATAATTGCCTGTATTACGTAGGTTTTACCTAGTATTTTCCGACAGCTTGTAAGTATTAGGAGAGGTAGCTACATCAATATCGTTCATTATCAGATATCTATTACAGTCGAACCTGGATATCCAGGGGACCGACCTTTTTTCTCTTATGTCCAGGTTTCCACTAAATCCAGTTTCTCTTATAATGTGACTTTTGGACAAATTCTCTTACATAGAGGTACGAGGTAGAGAATTCTCTTATATAGAGGCAAATCAATTACCTTGGGCCAGAACTTTTGGACAAATTCTCTTACATAGAGGTACGAGGTAGAGAATTCTCTTATATAGAGGCAAATCAATTACCTTGGGCCAGAAAAAAAATTCTTATATCGAGGTTTTCTCTTATATCCAGGTTTCCCTTATATTTCTTCTCTTATATCCAGGTTTCCCTTATATTTCTTCTCTTATATCCAGGCTTCGCTTATATTTCTTCTCTTATATCCAGGTTTCCTTTCAAAACACTTCTAGACAAGGCGGTCAGTGAAGGTCTCTTCAATCGTCCATAAAGCAAGCGGGAGGGTGTGTGTGTGTGCGTGTGTGCGCGTGTGTGCGCGTGTGTGGGTGCGTGTGTGTGGGTGTGCGTGTGTGTGTGCGTATGTGTGCGTGTGTGTGTGTGTGTGTGCGTGTGTGTGTGTGCGTGTGTGTGAGTGTGTGTGAGCGTGTGTTGTGTTGAGTTGTGTTGCGTTGTGTGGTGTGTGTGTGTGGTGTGTGTGTATGTGTGTGTGTGTACACTTGACTGACATGGCTACCTGTCCTCCCCGTACATCCCTTCAAACCTCACTATAGCATCCATCTCACCTCCATCACTAATTTACTTCTCATCTCTGCTTCTCATTATTATTATTATTATTATTATTTTTTTCTTTTTTTTTTATAATTAAGCAAGGTCTACTTTATTAATTATGTATTGTACAATGTAAAACCCATAAAATACACGAGACCTTGTTTAGACTGCTGGGGTAAAGGGACTTTTTAGTCTCATTCGAGCAGGATAAACAAGGTATATTCTATTCTATTCTATTCTATGTCAAGCTCGATTTTCCTCTTTTTAATTCAAGCTGATTATCGACCAGTTCGATCAAACTTTATTTAAACACATACCTAGGTAAATAATGTAATGTAGGTACATCATAGTGCCGAAAATTCGGGATATTTTTAGTCTGGGAGCTAGCGATGTCAATTATACCTCATGAGGTACAAAATTTTCGAACAGTAGGTTTGATGCGGAAAGGTGAACAAACACAGAAATACAGTTTCTTAGGGGGCTTTACTGTGGTAAAAAAGCTTCCAAGTCTCGCAAACGGTCTGAAGACAGATGAGAAAAATAGTTTTTTTTTGTTTTTGTTTTTTTTTTTTTTTCTTTAGGTTTGATAGAAGGAACTGTACTGCCAAGATCTAATCGTCCCGAAAGCGAAGAGATAAGGAAAGGAGGAAGACAGGATAGGAGAAAGCCAGCCGTTCCGAGAACGAATATTATCCCATCAGAATAAAATCCGCCCCGGGCGGGAATCGAACTCGCAGCCTAGCGCATACAAGGCAGACGCACTACCAACTAAGCTAACTAGGCTGGCAAATATGAGGTTCTTTCTAGGAACGGCTGGCTTTCTCCTATCCTGTCTTCCTTCTCTCTTCGATTTCGGGACGATAAGACCCTAGCAGTTACAGTGCCCTCTATCAAACCTCTTTAAAAAGGTACCCCCCGGGCCAGACCATCCATGACCCTACCTAATAATGTTATTTATACTGGAGTTTGTTCGCAACCTTGGCTTATAATTGAAAACAAATGGCAAAACAAACTCTAGCTAAATTGAATATAGGTAGGTAGGTAGGTAATGAACGTAAATATAGGTAACCATATGTAAAAAAAAAAAAAAAAAAATGTGTGTTTTTTCTTCTTAATAGTTTGCATTAGGAACAATAAACAAACAAATAAAAACAACCATCACGTGTAGGAGGATACTTTGAACACTTTTGATTGCCTTGAGTGGCCGTCAGAATTGTCAAGTTCTCTAAATGTTTCGGTGGAATAAGGAAGAGGACCAAGAATTTTAAATGTTTTAGTAGATGGACATTTACCATTTCTAGAAAGTGCTGTGTAAAGTGAGTGAGTTATGGAGAAAAACAGCGATTCTTTTCAGTGGACTCCTTAGTCAATGATTCAAAGATCCTAAGCCAGCTTAGTTAGCTTGGTAGGTAGCGCGTCGGCCTTGTAAGCGATGCTAGGCCGCGGGTTCGATTCCTGCCCTGGGCGGATTTTATCCTGACGGGATAATGTTCGTTCTCGGAACGGCTGGCTTGCTCCTATCCTGTCTTTTCTTCTCTCTTTGAATTCGGAACGCTAAGACTTTACCAGTTACAAATCCCTCTGTCAAACCTCTTGGAAAAAAAACCTAAACTCTGTGTACCAACTATCTATACGAGTTGAAGAGTGATTCTTGCTCGTATTCTCTTAGACCTGGGGAGTTGATATCCGAAGAATCGGATAGGTACATAGCTACATAGGTACCTATCATCAATCCCAATTTCTACATAATGATCCATTACTATAGTTCAACCAGATCAATGTGACAGCAATGAGTCATCAACCCAAAATGAAGGAACCAATCAGATTGCAGGAAAACCTACATTGTTGCAATTCAGGTAAAGGTCTATTTTTGATAAACTCTCTCTTCTAAAATGCAGAGGTAGCTCTAAGTTCAGAGGTTGGATTCCAGGTAAGGTGGATATCGCCTTACCTGACTTTGTTTCACTGTCGGAGGAAGCACTGTGCAATATAGCTTCCCCGTTTAGAGATTCTCTACCATTGCACATGACATGTGACATGTTTGGCAACAATGCCCATTTTTTTGCTGTCACATTGATCTGGACACACTATACTTCATCCCGGCCCTGCTTTGGACGTCGTAGCCAAATAGGAAATACATTGAAAAGGCTATTTATCTAAAGATCAAATAAAATATGTTGCTGCTCTTGGGCCGATAAATTTTATAGCAACTTGAACAAGTCATAAAGAAACTTAATTACCGGTTAGGTGAACACTTTTTTGCCTGCATGGATATTGATTAATTTGTCTATTTCTTGATTTTCTAGTAAGTCGATGGCTTCCAGAGGTTCCTATGTAGATAGGTAGGTAGGCTTTTAAATGTAGGTGGATTTTTTTAAAGAGGTTTGATAGAGGGAACTGTAGTTGTTAAGGTGTTATCGTCTCGAAATCGAAGAGAGAAGGAAGACAGGATAGGAGAAAGCCCGGCCGTTTCGAAAACCTTATCCTGTTTAGGATAAACTCCGCCCCGGGCGGGAATCGAACGACCTTCCAAGCTAACCAGGCTGGCAACAAATACTTTATTATTGCCAATGTAGGACTGAAAAGTCCCTTTTTGTCAGCAAAATAAAGGCTCGTTTATTAGACCGTACGTCGTAGCATGAGCATTGGGCATGCTAAAACACAGACAATAAACAGAGAAATACGGACACAGACTTGTAGGTAATTTAGGTAATTATTTTTTAAATGTAGGTGTTTTCCCATCTGAAAATAAAATCCGAAATTTCCCATTCAATTAGTTTTTAAAGTCGTCTAACTTACGAGTATTTCCTTATTGAGGGAAACGTAACGTAGTCAAGTTATATACATAGATATCTAACCTACTAAGTACTTAGGTATACTTACTTAAGTTACCTGTAGATACTTACCCAATGTATACCTGTAAAGTAGGTAAGTAACCATTTGGATTACCAGTGTAATGACTAATTGAAGGTCCATACATAAAAATAGTCCGCTATAATGTTAGGGACATCTCGCACTGTTGTGTGTGATGAGATTTTCAAAAGAGGGAACTATAAAACCCATAATAGACTTTATATAGAGTACATATGCCGATCTGCTGGTGGTTTTAAGGGGACACATTATACGGACCAGACTGCAGCTGCACCGGGCCAAAGAGGTCTAGTCCGCCATGGTCCAGAGAACCAAAACGAAAGCCAGCAGTTCCAGTTCCGAACATTATCCGTTCTGGATGCTCCAAATTTTCGGAGTGTGGCCTGTTTAGTAAAGGAGAAAAATGAAGTTCGAGAGTAACTCCCCTGAAAACGGCCCTGGTCCTAACCCACCTCTATAATTATTAGGTAGGTATCTTATATTCTTATCCTTATGACGTCCAATATGCTCTGGATTTTGCATTTTCCTCACGATAGAGTCTCATATACAAAATTTCCAGACTGTAGATTTGTAGAAACCTACTTAATTACCCAACTTGGCTTTTCTTAAGCTTCTGACTTGTGACGTAAGTAACAAGTAGACTGTATAGACCAGTGGTTCTCAAACTTTTTTGGATGGCGCCCCCTTTGGGCATATTCTCATTTTTTCACGAATCCCTCATAAGGTGAAACAGCAGTGATAATAAGCAGGGTAGACTAATTTCTGACAAGAATTAATCAATCTTAACATAATTAAAATACCTTGAAATAACAAAACGGAAAAGCTCGCGCCCCCCCCTTTGTATTTTTTTTTTTTTTTTTTTTTATTGAGAAAAATTTTCAGGATTATTTATGCACTTTTGTTAACAAGTCCGTCTTTTTTCTCACCTTTTTTAAGTGGGTATCCTTTAAGTAAATTCCTTGTTAGATTCGCTCGCACTTTTCCAACCTTGTCGTCGGGATGAGTTACTGGATACTGGTCTTCAGTTGAGTTCCTCAATGTCTTGTACACTCTCCAGAAATACTTTGGAATTTTTTTCTTCCTCGCGGGGAATTTGACGGTCGGATTTTTTCTTTACGTTATTTTTCTCTACGTTTAGGTTTCTTCCTAGAATTAGTTTGAGCTGTTCAAGATCTGATTGGGAACTGATTCAACTGATCTGTATTTGTCACTTTGTTCTCGGACTCTCGTTTGGCCATGCATGTGGATTTTTCTTCTACCTCTTCTTGGACGTAAGACTGGTTGAAAAGCCGGTTTTTCCTTTCTTGTTCTTCGGGTTTTCTTTATGTTTTTTTTCTGCATTTATGTTATTATTTTTTTCTTTCTGTACCTAGATAGGTATTTATCATGTATTTTTTCCAATTGCTCACCGCCTTCTGATATTATTATTGAAGTATTTTTCTCTCATTGCTTGTTTCTACTAATACGCCACGAGAATTTGTTATGTAAGCTGGGATATTTTTTCCTCCCTGTTGATGCACATTCTTTGTTGTTATTAAGTGTTTTGTTGTTATAGGTATGTTTTTGTTATGGTTTAGGGTGATTTTGGTAAAGTTGATGTTTTCAACTTTTTTTAAACTTTTCGGTTCAAATGAGAGATAAGACCATGGCTGTGGTACCTTTAGCATGGTCTTTCTTCTTTTTCACATAACCTATTTATTTATGTACGTAGGTATTTTTACTCGCTGATCAGCAGGGCCATGTGTGAATATTTTTACACACCTACCTATCTAATACCTATGTAGATTGTAGGAGTTCACGATCATATAATATTCTTTGAAAATTTCTCGTCATATTTGAGTTTCAAACCCGGGATTTTTTTTCTTCTTCTTTTAGACATTTTTTTTCTTTCTTTTTTCCTTCTTTTAGACATTCTTCTTTTTCTTTTTTTAGACATTTTTCTTCTTTTTTTTAGACCTTCTTCTTCTTCTTTTAGACATTAGACATAGACGGCTCATCAAACTTTGCCTGTCAAGTAAACTTAATATCAAGTCTCGAGTTATTACTTATTAATATTAGCATTTTCCAAGTTAACTTTGATAAGCCTACCTCAATAATTGGTTAATATTTATTAATTTATGATTTATTAATTTATGATTTATCCCACACCGTCACGGAAAACTCTAGTACTTGTCAAGCTGTGTAGAGAAACCAGATTACAATTTACAACTTATTAACTTTATTTTTACTTAATTTACAACTTACATTTTTACTCCATCTAAATATTCATGTCACACATGGCCTATTTTATACTTAGATAATTTGATTAATAGGTAAATAAAATTATAAATAAATTGTTAAACATAGTGCACGCACATAGCTCTTGAAATATGTATGTATACTGAGAACTAGGAAATTATACCTAGCATTTAGGTGGGTAGAAATAGAAATATTGAGTAGGCTCTAGGTAGTCCGACTTAGGCATACATAGGTAGTCCAAGAGTCCAAGATAGTCCAAATTGGTAAGTTCTTCTGATACTCCATACTAACGGGAAGTTATGGGACTTACGGGATTTATGATTCATGAAAAAATCTCTCAAAGCTTCTGATTTGTGGAACACTTGATTTACGATTTGAGAAAAAATCATTCGAGAAGTAATCTGCAAATGAATTATTATTATTTTTTTTTTTTTTAAACAAGATACTTTGTTTTATTTTTACCAACAGAGAAAATTAGGTACAATTGACAAGCAACAAACAAAGATAAATTAAATTAATATTCTCTTAAAATACCATTCGAAAAAGTCTGGACATCTTGAAGTTTGAAGGTATAATACAGAATAATGAATACAGAATAATGTCCACACCATTTTGATTGATATTTACCCAAACTATTTACAATACTGCTGCCACCCATCAACTGTGTCTTGCTTATGTATTCGTAGTTAAAAAGATCCAATGTGTCCATCCAATGTGATCCAATGTGTCCATTATTGATCCAGTAATTTCCCGATTTGGGTAAGATGTACATAAATTTATAAAATTGGCAATTTTCCCCTTTTTATGGGTCACATAAAAATTCAATGTAATCTGTAGACTTCAATTTGACAAGGCACAAAAAAGGGCCGTGTAGACAAAAAGTTTGCGAACCGCTGATTTAGATAAAAACACGTTATTGGCCAGAGGCGATAACACGTTGAATGCGCCGGTTCCCAGTGGTTCACTGAAGGTAAGCGACATTGCGCGTGGTTGGTATTCAGATGGGTGGTTATCTGGGCAATGGCGTGTAGGTTTTCCGGGGCCCACTCAGGAGGTGTGAGGCGGGTAGCTTGTCGTCAAAAGGAGGTGAAACCCCCGTCACCTAAAAACCTTAGCATTTATACAGGGAGGTTGGTTAGGAAAATTAGGTCCCGGTTAGGAAGCATTTGCGGGCATATGTTCATAATGTAAAAAAGTCTTATTGTATTATATTATATTGACCTCCTGGATCTATGGTTTGAATATTAAGAAAGAAAAAAATCTGACCACCCTGTATAGAGACGTTTAAACCCCTTAAAAAAGCCTAAGGTCGCGGTTCAGATTTCCGTCCGGGGCTAACATTATCCCAAACAGATAAGGTTCGTTCTCGGAACGGCTGGCTTTCTCCTATCCTGTCCTCCTTAATCAATTTTGAGATGATAAGACCTCCGTTGTTACAGTTCCTTCTATGAAATCTCTCTCTCTCTTTCCCTCTCTCTCTCTCTCTCTCTTTCTCTCTCTCTCTCTCTTGTGTGTGTAATGTGTGTAAAGCTGTGTCCATTGTTTAGACTGCTGGGGTAAAGGGACTTTTTAGTCTCATTCGAGCAGGATAAACAAGGTATATTCTATTCTATTCTATTCTATGTCAAGCTCGATTTTCCTCTTTTTAATTCAAGCTGATTATCGACCAGTTCGATCAAACTTTATTTAAACACATACCTAGGTAAATAATGTAATGTAGGTACATCATAGTGCCGAAAATTCGGGATATTTTTAGTCTGGGAGCTAGCGATGTCAATTATACCTCATGAGGTACAAAATTTTCGAACAGTAGGTTTGATGCGGAAAGGTGAACAAACACAGAAATACAGTTTCTTAGGGGGCTTTCTTGTGGTAAAAAAGCTTCCAAGTCTCGCAAACGGTCTGAAGACAGATGAGGAAAATAGTTTTTTTTTTTAGGTTTGGTAGAAGGAACTGTACTGCCAAGGTCTAATCGTCCCGAAAGCGAAGAGATAAGGAAGACAGGATGCTGTGTCCACACATAGGTAGTTGATCGGCCGTCGATCGACGGAGATGAATCTAATGTTGTCGAGGCAGTGTGGACGGTTCAGTCGACTATGTGTGGACACACCTTGAGAATTCGACATGCCCGTCATGTACAATGGTGCACGCACATAACGCACATGTTACGTGACGCATGCGCGCATGCCGTATGACGCATGTTAAAGTGGAACAGGTGTTTTGGATCACGCTCATGTCAAGCTCGATTTTCCTCCTTTTAATTCGAGCTGATTATCGACCAGTTCGATCAAACTTTATTTAAACACATACCTAGGTAAGTAATGTAATGTAGGTACATCATAGTGCCGAAAATTTGGGATATTTTTAGTCTGGGAGCTAGCGATATTTTAGAGATTCTCTACCATTGCACATGTGACATGTTTGGCAACAATGCCTATTTTTTGCTGTCACATTGATCTGGACACACTATACTGTACTTAGGACACCAAGTCTAAGGTTAAGGTTGGACTAAGGCTATTAAGTAAGAAGTAGTAAAATAAGGTAGGACTAAAATCTACAAGACAGTAAGGAACCCATTAGTAATATATTAGCAATAAGGTTCTTGAAATATTTGCACTTTAATACACACGCCGAATGGGTAGGTTTTTATTGCAGGCTATTTTATGAGATGGGTGGATAATGGAATTTTCAACTGTTCTAATGAGGTGTTAAAACTAATTCAATTGAATAAATAAATGTCTTGAGAAAAAAAAAAAATGTTCTGCCAGCCTAGTTAGCTTGGAGGGATGGAGGGTAACGCACCTGCCTTGTAAGCGCTAGGTCGCGGGTTCGATTTTATCCTGAACAGATAAGGTTCTTTCTCGGAACGGATGGCTTTCTGCTATCTTCTTTCTCTCTTCGATTTCGGGACGATAAGACCCTAGCAGTTACAGTTCTCTCTATCAAACCTCTTAAGAAAGGTACCCCCCGGGCCAGACCATCCATGACCCTACCTAATAATGTTATTTATACTGGTTCACGAAAAATAAACGTCATAAAGTCATATTTTTAGAGTCATATTTTAAGAAAAATAAACGTCATATTTGAAGGACTCTGATAATTATGTATAACTGTATTGTATATTCAGGTACATACATATATTAAAAATGTAGTTACTGCTACAAAACTCTCTAATTGTTGTGTGCATTTTGGTGCCGTCAATTTCATAAAAAAAGATAAAAAGACAATTGCTTGTTTTGTTTTGATACATAAAGATTTATTTCGAATTGATTGATGTAAAAATCTATGGATGTTAAAATATAGGCAGAAATAATGTATTGAATACCTAACTACATCATAATCCGTTTTCAATTGGTTGATTTAAAAAAAAAAAATACACAGTTAAAACACATGTAAGCCATTGTAGGTACTGTCTACATAATGTTACGCGTTTTCAAGTGACTGATATAAAAATTTACTTATTTTAAAATATAGGCTATATATACTAAGTTTCAATACTTCATAATAATGAATTATTAAGTGTTTTTCAATCGATTGATTTGAAAATCTACTAATGCAAAACATAGAAAAATAGTTCAATCAACTGTCTAGACAGAGAGATGCCTCGATGGCAAAGTGGTCAGTACGTGGCATGGTGAGCAGTCCGTGGGGTCGATTGCAACCTTGGACATCTGTTATTGCATCTTTATTTGATCTAACGTTACATTAATTAGACTTACTTTATCATGGACACTCGTTGCTTTAAGTTGAAAGTCCAGAAGAGGTTAGGTAGTAGTAGTAATAATAATAGTGCTTATTTATACTGCTCGCATAGGACTGAAAAGTCCCTTTACTCCAGCAGTAGGCTACTACTATTATTGTGGTCAAATTCTCAAATTATATTGAGGATAAAATTCCATACCTCAGCTGGGATTGAACCCACGCCCTCCTGTTTACCAGGCGAGCGTCTGGTAAAATAGCGTCAACCTCAGTGGTGTAGTAATAAGCACGGACCTGGGACTTGAAGGTTGGTGGTTCTAGTCCAAGTGAAGTCATGGAATTTATGCTGTGATAAGTGTGATACCCAACAATATTGTAATATACCTTTGGCATAACATGAAGAAAAAGTACTTACAGGCGAGCGTCTGGTAAAATAGCGTCAACCTCAGTGGTGTAGTAATAAGCACGGACCTGGGACTTGAAGGTTGGTGGTTCTAGTCCAAGGCAAGTCATGAAATTTATGCTGTGATAAGTGTGATGTTTTTAATGTTTTATTTTATTTGACAATAACAAGTAGATAGATACCCAACAATGTTGTAATATACCTTTGGCATAACACGAAGAAAAAGTACTTACACAGGTACTAGTTTTCTTGGGTCTACAGTCTCATTTGACTTTAAATAAACTTCATTTTTAAATCCACTTTTTGACATAAATCTCATTTTGAAATCCAAATTGATTAAAGTTGTAAAAAAAGACACATGTGGTTTAAAGTGCCATTTTCTTGCACATAAAGTCAACATGAGACATAGATGCGATATTATTTTAGTCTTTTCATTAATCTATTCCCTAACTTGAAGATTAAATTTAAAACAAAAATATACAAAACTCTTAAAACCCGTCCTTGCATTTGATGACTTTTTCCTTTGAGTTTTCAAAAAACAAAGAGCTCTGAAGTGGCAAAAGTGAATATTTGTTTCCAACTTCGTTGAAAATTGGAAAAACTTTGCACATCTGCTCCTAACCCAACATTTAATTTACAATAAAAAAGTCAATCAAAAAAATAAATAACCCAGCACAAATAAATAAATAAAAACTGACCTACCTAATAAATAATATAAATCTGTCTGAACTGCCAACAGATTTGAAAATATCAATGACAGAATTGGATTTGAAAATACCAATGTCAATAACTTCAAGTTCCGAGTTGGTCGATTTTTTATTCAACTTATTTACAATTCTGTCCTCCTCTTCTTTTCCTTGTTATCCACTATACACCTACCCTATTTTCTTTTTTAACCTCTTCTTTCCTTATAATTTTTCCCTCTGATTCATGTATAATGGTAATGGTCATGGCCAATAATTATGTATAACTGTATTGTATATTGATGAGAACCCTTATATTTCTTCTCTTATATCCAGGTTTCCCTTATATTTCTTCTCTTATATCCAGGTTTCCCTTATATTTCTTCTCTTATATCCAGATTTCCCTTATATTTCTTCTCTTATATCCAGGTTTCCCTTATATTTCTTCTCTTATATCCAGATTTTCCTTATATTTCTTCTCTTATATCCAGGTTTCCCTTGTATTTCTTCTCTTATATCCAGGTTTCCCTTATATCTTATATTTCTTCTCTTATATCCAGGTTTTTGGCTCAAAAACGAAGGGCCCAGAAAATTTTCTCTTATATCCAGTTCCCTTATATCCAGGTTCGACTGTATTATCTGGTACCTATTTATTTATAATTATTTTTTATACCTACCTCTTGATACACTTTTTTCTTTTACCTAGAAGAAAATAAATAAGTTGTTTTTTTTTAATTATTATTATTATTTTAATTAAGTAAGGTTTTTACTTAGGTAGATCTTTCAAAAGTATTCTGTAAAAATTACATTGTCTAGACTAGGCCTTGTTTAGACTGCGGGACTAAAGGGGCTTTTCAGTCTCATTCTGGCAGTATAAACAGGGTAGGTATATTCTATTCTATTCAAAAGACAGTAGGTATCTACAACATAGAGTTCTTTGGAGGCAAGCAGTCTGGTCGGCACGGGATTCACATATCCCTAATACGCCATCGGAGTGAGTGAGTGAGTGTATTGTATATTCAGGTACATACATATATTAAAAATGTAGTTACTGCTACAAAACTCTCTAATTGTTGTGTGCATTTTGGTGCCATCCAATTTCATAAAAAAAAGGTAAAAAGACAATTGCTTGTTTTGTTTTGATACATAATTTATTTCGAATTGATTGATGTAAAAATCTATGGATGTTAAAACATAGGCAGAAATAATGTATTGAATACCTAACTACATCATAATCCGTTTTCAATTGGTTGATTTAAAAAGTACACAGTTAAAACACATGTAAGCAATTGTAGGTACTGTCTACATAATGTTACGCGTTTTCAAGTGACTGATATAAAAATTTACTTACTTTAAAATATAGGCTATATATACTAAGTTTCAATACTTCATAATAATGAATTATTAAGTGTTTTTCAATCGATTGCTTTAAAATTCGATTGATTTTAAAATCTACTAATGCAAAACATAGAAAAATAGTTCAATCAACTGTCTAATCACGGCAGACTAGACAGAGAGATGCCTCGATGGCAAAGTGGTCAGTACGTGGCATAGTAAGCAGGCCGTGGGTTCGATTGCAACCTTGGACATCTGTTTTTGTATCTTTATTTGATCTAAAATAACGTCAACCTCAGTGGTATAGTGATAAGCACGGACCTGGGACTTGAAGGTTGGTGGTTCTAGTCCAAGGCAAGTCATGAAATTTATTCTGTGATAAGTGTGATACCCAATAATGTTGTAATATACCTTTGGCATAACATGAAGAAAAAGTACTTACACAGGTACTAGTTTTCTTGGGTCTACAGTCTCGTTTGACTTTAAATAAACTTCATTTTTAAATCCACTTTTTGACATAAATCTCATTTTGAAATCCAAATTCATTAAAGTTGTAAAAAAAGACACAATACATGTGGTTTAAAGTGTCATTTTCTTGCACATAAAGTCAACATGAGACATAGATGCGATATTATTTTAGTCTTTTCATTATCTAATCTATTCCCTAACTTGAAACAAAAATATACAAAACTCTTAAAACCCGTCCTTGCATTTGATGACTTTTTCCTTTGAGTTTTCAAAAAACAAAAAGCTCTGAAGAGGCAAAAGTGAATGTTTGTTTCAAACTTCGTTGAAAATTGGAAAAACTTTGCACATCTGCTCCTAACCCAACATTTAATTTACAATAAAAAAAAAATTCAATTAAAAAAATAAATAACCCAGCACAAATAAATAAATAAAAACTGACCTACCTAATAAATAATAAAGGACAGAACAAAAAAAGTTCTCAAAGATAGAAGATTGGAAAAAGGAAAGAGGATATAAGTCGAGGTAATAAAACTAAGAAAGTAAGTAATACCTATATATAAAAAAAAAAAAAATGTACAACAAACAGCGAAAAACACAGCACTCAATTATATAGGAATTTTATTATTTATACAAGACATTGGGTAAGTAGGTACCTATATTCATACTTAAGTCTAAGTCTCAAATATAAATGGTTAAAAATAATATGCTATAAGAAATAATTAAATCAATAATTATTCTAGGTGTACTTATTTGACAGCTGAATATTAAACTATAAAATTTATATTTTTATTTAATAATGATGCTATATTTAACAGCGAAATAATTATTTTTAATAGAGTCACAATCTCATGCTTTATATTTAATTAATATCTTACTTAAGAGTTATTATTTTGTAATAAGTGGAAATATTATGCACAAATAAGTGCAGTGGCGTAGCGTGTATGTATGGCGTGTTTGGCGGCCATACAACTCAAAAGTTCACTCTAATGCCCATAAATATTAATGGCATGTACTGTGATGGACTTGGTAAACCTGTACATGAGCCTAAAAAACCTAAAAAAAAAAAAAAAAAAAAAAAAAAAAAAAAAAACTATTCTGGGATTCGAGAATTTTTTCTTCTCCAAAAAGTTGACATTTTGAGAGAAGGAACAGGGGAAATTGGAAAAGGGTGAATAGAAATTTTGTAAGAAATAAAACAAGGTTCGGTACGGAAAGAAGAGAATAACAGTAAGTGTAAAATATCTCTATTGACTAACAGAGGAAGGAAAAGGAGAAGGGAGAGGAGGAAGAGATTGAGAAAGAAAGAAGCAAGAAAATGCATGATAAAAAGGAGAGACTAATAAGCAGTAAGAAGGCAGATGAAGAAGAGAAAGAGAAAGAAAATACACAATTAAAAAGGGGAAAAAGGTGAGACTACCAGTAGAAAGAGGTTTTTCTTTCTCAGAAAGAGAGAAGGGGGAGGTTATTAAAATCGTTTTCGTCTTAGTTAAAATCGGTCCAGAAGTCCAGGGAGAGGTCCAAAGTAAATCCGTTGGGGAGCGCCACTGGTTTTTTTTTTTAGCAGTCCAAAAAGTTGGCTGCCATGAGCAATTCGAGAGCTATGGCAGGGGCAATGGGGAATTCCGGAATCTCGGTCGAACTGTTCGTGTAGCGGACTTTGTACGTGAAATACATGCACACCTTCTGCAGCACGTGCGATCTGACGGGAGAGAAAGAGATATAAATGAATAAATAAAAGTGAATACCTAACTGACAAAGATGTATCTAAAAATTGTAAAGTTAAAACTTACTATTTGTTTCGGTGAACTGTGTAGAACTACCTACCTCAGGAAAAAGGTAAAGGGGCCGAGTGATCTAAATTCAAGTGTAGGGCATGTAGGGCACCAATTTTCATCATAATGCATATTACTACATAATTCATGCACATGCTTCTTCATATTAGACATGTATAAGTAGGTACCTACCTTCCCAGTTCTGTGAATCTGAATGGATTATAGAGGTGTTGAAATTTTGAGTGTATGCGTATGCCCACCATACACTTTGGTTAATATTGTTTATTGGTTTGGTTCTATGGTTTATTTGAAGGAGATTAGATGAATAATGTGTGTTCTCTGGAGCTCTATGATGCATCTCCGCCTCCTCCTCCTTTTTCTTCTTCTACTCCTTCTTCTTCTTCATATTCTCCTCCTCCTCCTTCTTCTCCTCCTCCTTCTTCTTCTCCTCCTCCTTCCCCTTCTTCTTCTTATGCACCATACACACCCTACATATAGACTATGCCACTGAGGGGACCTTATGATCCAAGAGTACCAAAAACTTATCAGCAAAATTTTATGCACCATTGTATTTTTTTTTTCTTCCAAATTTCATTAAAATGTTCCTACTCCAATGGGACTAAGAAGTCCCTTTACCCCAGTGGTCTAAACAAGGTCTTTGTACATCACACAAATAACAAAAAAGAACAAACAATGGGTAGGTACTCACGGGATTTCTCTAAAGTTGATCTCATTGGTCTCGTTCTCTGCAAACTGCCCGGGTCCGGACAACATAGCCTTGATAGTACCCGACATCAGGGCATGTTCCCGTTTCACAATAAACTCATGTCCGTCACTTGAGATCAACTTCACGTACATAGCATTGGGGCCTTCACATCCTCCATGCTGTTTGTCTTCATCCTAATAAGGGAAAAAATAAAATAAAAAATAAATAGAAATACCTATAGGTACCAATGTTATTATTGTTATTGTTTATTATTATTATTATTTTTTTTTTCTCCAAGAGCTCTGATAGAAGAAACTGTAACTGTTGAGGTGTTATCCCAAAAAGGAAGGGGGAAGGAAGATGGGATAAGAGAAAGCCAGCTTCTTCTTCTTTGCCTTTTCCCATGTTCAGATGGGGTCGGCGTTTGTTGTCGGCCTCTCAATCAGCTTTAGAGTGATCACTTTGAGGCTAACTGGTTTTGGCTAAACAAAATTTTCCGAGTGGGATGCCCTTTGCACTCAACCTTCACTATTGATATAGCATGAGGAAATTTGGTCTAGTCTGTTTATAGTCCCCTAGCTAGACGCTGATCTACTCTCTGTTTATAGTCCCTCAGCCTATAGAGGAAAGCCAGCAACAAACTTTACCTATGTAGGTACCTAGATAAAAGTACCTACCTACATAAAATTGAAAAAAAAAGAAAAAAAAATAAATAAAAAAAAAATAATAATAATAAAAAATCATCTAATACTGTGATCAAGGACAACAATTTAGGTCTCTAAAATTATCTAGGTACTTGTAAAAAGCAGTCCATTCACCTAATAAGTAAGGTGACTAGGTAAAACATAAAGGAATGGGTAGAAAATCTAAGAAGTACCTATCAACCAAATATATTTTATGTACAGAAAAAATATCTACACTATATTCAACAAATTTAAAGCTAGAGCCAAAGTTGAACTCATCACAAAATTAATAGAGAGAAATAGGAACAACAATATTTTTTATATCAATAAATTAAATAATTATTAAACAGTAAATATTAGGTAGGTGGGTATAAACTTAGAAATAAGTCAAACGTGGTAGGTAGGTAAGTTTTTCGTTCCACACTTCCTCTTTCTTCTCCTTCTCCTTTTCTTCTTTCTTCTCTTCCTTTTTTTCTGCCTCTTCTTCTTGCCCTCGTTCTCCTACACTTTTTTCTTTTTCTCCTTTCCCTTCTTCTGTGTCTACTCTTTCTTTCTTCTCTTCATAACGTTCTCTTCCTCCTTCTTATTCTTCTTCTCCTTCTCTTTTTTCTTTTTCCTCTCTCTTCTTCTGCTCCTCCTCCTCCACCATCTTCTTCTGCGTCTAAATATTTCTTCTTTTCCTCCTCCTCCTCCTTTTCATAGGGTGAGTAGAGGAAAATCTTGGTTTTGGTTTTCGGAAAATGGAGTTCGGATCCAAAATGACATAGGTATTGAGCAAAATGATTGATTTTGATGCCATCAGCCATCAGCACGTACATGAGTTCTACATACCTACGAGTAGGTTAGGTACAGTTGAAATCTGAAATCAAAAAATAGGTACAAGATCATTTTTATTTTACCAATTTTCCTAATTTCCTACCCGTTTGTTCTAGGAACGGCTGGCTTTCTCCTATCCTGTCTTCCTCCTCTTCGATTTCGGAACTATTAAGACCTTCGCAATATATTGTAGGTTTGTCCCCTCTATTAAACCTCTTAAAAAAAAAAAAGAAGAAGAAGAAGTAATTCCATGCTTTAAAGAGTTTAAAGGATTCAGGTGTCTTTTTATGCTCCCATGTCCTCCTCGTAAACAATAATGCTCTTTTCATGCTCACATTATGCTCCCATTGTGCTAATAGTTACCTAAATTAATAAAACTTTCAAGTGCGGTAAAAGAACTCTTTTACCTTCCACCTTGGGGGTTGACTTTTACGACCCCCCTTTTTATTTTCTTACATTACCTACGCACACAGTAATAAAATCAGTTCTCGGGTTAAATTCTCCAAAAAAAGTATTAAATTTCTTGAAAAAAGTACCAAATGCCTTTTAAGAAGTATACCAAATTCCCCAAAAAGTACTAAATTCCTTGAAAAAGTACTAAATTCCTAGAACAGTTATTGCTTTCGACAGCTTTCAACTCCCTTGGTTCCGCAGGTAGTTGGGTAAACATTTTATGTACGGTAGCTAAAAGTACTAAAAGACAACGATTTTCAAATTTGATTAGTACCTATATAAGTGCGGATGATGGGTCGACCTTTAATTCAAAGGCTGGTCACAGGTGGGCCTCGCAACAACCAGTCACGGAATCAACCATTTTTTGCATGATACAATTTTTTTGACCCCGCTGGGAATCTAACCCGAGTCTCCCGCGTGCAAGGCGAGCGCACTACGCCATGGGAGCTGACCTAGGTATTTTGAGTAGGTATTTTACCAAGTTTTCAATATTTCACGAAGTTTTCTGCAATACCCTTACAAGCATCAGTTGTTCAAACGTGCTTCATATAAAAACCGATTGGTTCCCCGGGGACCAGAAGTTTGAGAGCTTACTGAATGGGGACACCTGATGAGCGGGGACTGAGGTGGGGATTTGGTGGGGTCATTTTTATTATTGATAGGTATCTCTAGTAGGCACCAGTGGCGTGGTGATCCATGGGTAGATACGCGAGTAACGCCTTTCCTTTCTCTGAAAATGGGAAGTGATTTCCTTCCAACTGAAAATGGGGAGTGATTTCCTTCCAACTGAAAATGGGAAGTGATTTCCTTCCAACTGAAAATGGGAAGTGATTTCCTTCCAACTGAAAATGGGAAGTGATTTCCTTCCAACTGAAAATGGGAAGTGATTTCCTTCCAACTGAAAATGGGAAGTGATTTCCTTCCAACTGAAAATGGGAAGTGATTTCCTTCCAACTGAAAATGGGAAGTGATTTCCTTCCAACTGAAAATGGGAAGTGATTTCCTTCCAACTGAAAATGGGAAGTGATTTCCTTCCAACTGAAAATGGGAAGTGATTTCCTTCCAACTGAAAATGGGAAGTGATTTCCTTCCAACTGAAAATGGGAAGTGATTTCCTTCCAACTGAAAATGGGAAGTGATTTCCTTCCAACTGAAAATGGGAAGTGATTTCCTTCCAACTGAAAATGGGAAGTGATTTCCTTCCAACTGAAAATGGGAAGTGATTTCCTTCCAACTGAAAATGGGAAGTGATTTCCTTCCAACTGAAAATGGGAAGTGATTTCCTTCCAACTGATTACCTATTTATTTAATATTTGGGTTTTATTATGTTTTTATTATTATTTAATATTCGGGTATTATATTTTTTTTCCATTATTTATTTACCCATTGTTGTTTACAACAGCTTAAAAATGGGAAAAATGGCTACCTCGCCTTCCCATTACCTTACCGACCTACCTACCTTCCCATTTTAAGATAGGAGAGGAAATGAATGCGAGTAAAAAAGGGGGGATTTCGTGGAAAGTAGGGGATTACCTATACTGAAATATGGAATCTGAATATCTGAGCTACCTCTGACTGTTTTATTTTCCGCCGTTTTTCTTTCCTTATCCTATGCGGGAGTTTCTCGTCTTTTTACTTTCCTTATCCTATAGGAAGGAAAGTAATGTAATCGGGTCAAATTTTCGATGGTCAAATTTTAATGAAAAAACACGTTTTGAGGTCCCTAGAGCCAAAATCCAAATTCAGCAATTGGTCCGTGTGTGTGTCTGTCTGTAAACAAAATATCTCGAGAACGGTAAGAGCTAGAGACTTGAAATATGGTATGTAGCTGTCAAATGTGACAAGGATGCGACACGAAACTTTTGTTTAAGACCGGTGCAACGGTTGGCGGCATTTTACAGCTTTTTGTCGGTTTTCGGTGTAATTTAACAATATCTCGGGAACGGTATATGCTAGAGACTTGAAATTTGGTATATGTAGTGACAAGGATGCAACACAAAACGTTTGGTTGAGATGGTTGCTGCGCTTGGCGGTAATTTGACCGCTTTTGGACAGATTTCGACCGTTTTTTGGCGGTTTTTATCTATAGCGACAAAACGGTTAGAGATATTGTAAAAGTTAGGATAAAAGAACAGTCAAATAAGCATCGTTCAAAGCATTTTTTTGTCTGGAAACTTGAAAAGATCTTCCGAAAGGAAGGAGAGAGGAAGAAAGAAAGAGAGAGGGAGAGCTGAGGGAGAAAGTTAGGGTAAAAGAACACTCAAATAAGCATCATTCAATAGGATAAGGAAAGTCGTGTGATGTTCACACCAGATTTTTTTTGTTTAGGTAGCAGAGGATTTTAGATTTGACCTCACTGTGCTTACGTCACGTCCTAGAAATAATAAAATAAAAATAAATAAATAATAAATAAAGTAAAATAAAAAACTCTCTCGTGAACTCTGATGGATTTAAGATTAAGACCCTCCGAGCTCCAAGATAAAGTCATGATTGATAGATGAACGTATGAAGGGAGACGTTTTGATGGGATAAAGAAAGTGAAGGAAAATGGACAATAAAGAGGGTTTGATGGATCAAAAGGAGACGGATAAAAAACGTCTGGAAATAATATAAAGAAGAGATTGTTCTGGAGGAAGAGTTGGAGAAGAAGAATAAAGACGGAATTGACAATACTAGACCTGCCCGAAGTTGACGGTACTATTCATAGAACTCAGACATGCCCTCGGCCTCGACATGAGAAGAAAAGACAAGTAGAATAAGAAGGATATGTTGAGAAAGTTTGATGAACCGATCAAAATGACCTGACACATTTAGACGCGTATGTGAAGAAGAAGGAGAAGGAGAAGAGGGAGAAGAAGGAGAAGGAGGAGGAAGAGGAGGAGGAGGAGGTGGAGGAGGAGGAGGAGGAGGAGGAAGAATAAGAAGGATATGTTTAGAAAGTTTGATGAACCGATCAAAATGACCTGACACATTTAGACGCGTATGTGAAGAAGAAGAATAAAAAGAAGAAGAAGAAGAAGGAGAAGAAGAAGAAGAAGAAGAAGAAGAGGGAGAAGAAGGAGAAGGAGGAGGAGGAAAAGGAGGAGAAGAAGAGGAGGAGGAAAAACAAGACAGAGATGTAGAAGAAGTAGCCGGAAAAGGACGAAAAAGAAGTCAAAGAAAAAGGAGATGAAGGGGAAGGAGGTGGAGAAGAAGACGAGGAAGAACAAATAGGATAAGAAAGAGAAGGAGAAAGAAGATAATAAAGAAGAATGGAAGAGAAAAAGAGAGATGAAAAGGGAAAGGAAATAGTTTAGCTCGGAAGAGAGGAAAGGAACTAAGACAAGGAAGGAGAAATGAAGAAGACAAGAAAATTGAAATGAAGGAAAAGCTAAAACAGATGACAATCAAACGAAGATCAGAAAATGCAAGACAATATACAGGGTGTCCCACGATTTGTTTTCTAAAAAAAAAAAAAAATCTAGTGTGAACGACTTTCCTTATCCTATTGGAATATGCTAGTTTGGGTGTTTTAGGTATTGTAAGTTTTTGAATGGTTTTCTAGAAATACAGTCCGGGGAAGTACTTTATAAACACCCTGTATACAAGTCTGTAGTTCTTTGCTCACCCATAACTCTCGAACGGTTCATCCGATTTTGACGAAATTTGGCAACCATGTAAAGGAAACATAGAGGTAGAAGTGCATTAATTTAGGACTTGATCAGAAAATTGAGAGCCTCTTGGGGGCCCTTATTATGAACTGTGAGTGAATTTTCACATTTCACTGAATTGTTCAATGGTTGATACACCCTGTAATAGCGCTAAAGACAGAGAATGGCGTCTTTTAAAGGAACACCAGCAAGATGTCTCTCTCTCTCTCCCTCCCTACCTCCCTTTCTCTTCTCCCTCTCTCTTCCTCTTTCATCCTGTTCCTTTCTCTTTATTCTCTCTTCTTCTCCCTCCCTCCTTCCCAGTTTTCAGTCTGAGATTCTCTCTCTCTCTTAGTCAATTTGAGTACAAATTGGATTACCTCGCCGCCATTTTGAAAAAAAGGCCGCCATTTTGTTCGTATACATGGTTTTCGGTGTCACCCCTTCCTAAAAGTTTTATATGGTTCAAATAAAGGTCCATGCCAAATTTGGTGCTTTCCTGACGAAATGCAGCTTTTTTGACGTTAGGCCACCGACTAAAATGGTTGCTAGGGAGAGTAAAAATATCGACACTGGTTGCTAGGCAGATATCGATTTTTCTCGCCTAGGAAAGGTAAACAAGATAGAGATTTTTCAGTTCGCAGAAAATTTGTTCAGAGAAAAGTCCAGAGAAGCGTAGAAGAAATTTAGGAAGCCTATTTTTGAGAAGCCTAAATTTAGAGAAGTTTCAGTAGAAGTTTTTATTAGAAATTATTAGAAGAGACATTTAAAGAAGTTAATAGTAAAGAAGTTATAGTGAAAAGTGTATAGTTTTTGAGTTACCTACAAAAGAGACATTGTTGTAAAGTATAGCTATTTGATTCAAGACATTGTGACATTTTAAGCTACGTATTGTGCGAATAAAATTACCTATTATTGTTATTTTGAAACCCTGAAGTTCCTCTCTGTGCCTAAGTTTATGAGTAACCACTCTTCAGGAGAACATCTTCCCCCAACTGTGTGGTGAACCCCCCCAAACGCTAAACATCACAATCGCTTCCACTGCCGTCCTTTCGCCACATAGTTTTTGGTAGCAGAGCGTGGTTACTTGTGAATGTCGAATCTCTTCTTATTCCTCCCTCCTTCCCAGTTTTCAGTCTTAGATTCTCTCTCTCTCCCTCTCTAAGTCAATTTGAGTACAAATTGGATTACCTCCCCCCTCACACTATCTCTCTCTCTCTCTCTCTCTCTCATATTGAATAGTGCAAGAGAGATTTGATTTGATCATCATTTCCTAATCGGCCATCCTCCTTCTCTCTCTCTTCCTATCTTCTCTCCTTGTCGAAATCTCTATCTCCCTCCCTCCTTTCTTCTCTTTCTCTCTCCTTTTCTAATCGATATTTGATAATGCCGCCCACCACAGGGGTTGATGATGCTTCTTTAGAAACTTCAACTTTGCAGGGAATCGAACCCGGGGTCTGAGAGGTGCGATCCTAGTGTGACACCCACTCGGCAAAAGTGTGATCCTAGTGTGACACCCACTCGGCAAAAGAGAGAAATTCAGAAAGAACGGAGATAGAAAAAGAGATAGAGATAGAAAGAGAGCGAGAGAAAAGAGGAAGAGATAGAAAGAGAGCGAGAGAAAAGAGGAAGAGAGAGAGAGCGAGAGAAAAGAGAAAGAGATAGAGAAAGAGAGAGAAAAAAAAAGGGAAGAGAAGGAGAGTGAGAAAGAGAGAAAAGGGGAGAGGGAGAAAGAGAAAACTAATAAATTAATTCTTACAGTGTGTCGAATTTCAGTAACAGGGAACAAAGAGGGGAGGGGGAATAATGGAAGGAGGGGAGGGGGAGAAGAAGGAGGAAAGGAGGGGGTAGATAGGAGAAAAGGATACATGGAAGGAGAGAGGGGAGGGAGTCAACTTACAGTTCCAATATAAAAACTTCGAGTAAAAGCGAGAGGGAGATGAAAAGCTGTAATTCCTTCCCAGGGGGGAAAGAGAGAGAGAGGGAGAGAGAGAGAAAGAGGGAGAGAGAAAGAGAGAGAGAGAGAAAGAGGGAGAGAGAAAGAGAGAGGGAAAGAGAGAGAAAGAAAGAGAGAGAGAGAGAGAGAGAGAGAGAGAGAGAGAGAGCTTTCAATTTCTTATAATACCAACCTAAAACAATAAATTAAAATAAGGTGAGTCCATACCGCCGCTAATCAACACTCACCAAGTTCACACTTAATCTTCTGTGACCAACCCATAATGCACTAAAGACCTTAGCAGTAATCAGTAATAACAGCGACATGTTAAACCCCTTAGCTCCGGTACCACAGTCAGAATTTAAAATTGGTTTACGTTCTGAGAACCAATCTGATTGGTTGACTTCAAAAAATTCACCCAATGAGATTGCTCCAATATTACCCAGTTTCGACTCTGCTGATTGTGGCCTTAATACAGCCATTAAAAGTCTGCTTAGTTACCTGGGAAGGTAACGCGCCTACCTGGTAAGAGCTAGGTCGTGGGCTCGATTCTCGCTCGGGCTAATCTTTGTTCTAAACGGAAACAGACTGATAACTTGATAAGTTTCGTTCTCAGAACGTCTGGCTTTCTTCTATCCTGTCCTCCTTCTCTCTTAGATTTCGGGACGATAAGACCTCCGTTGTTACATCAGTTCCCTCTATCAAAACTCTTTAAAAAAAAGGAAAAAAAAGGAAGTGTTCCTTTGGGACCTCGTGCATTCAACGTGTTTTCGCCGTTGGCACCCTTCTGTAATTGAATATCTACTTTCATAAATCTTAAATTCTCCTTCCCTTGTGACCTTTTACACCCCAATTCTTTCCCCTTTCGATCTCTTCCTTGTTCCTTCTCTTCTCCTCCTTTTCTTTCTCTTTAGTATTTCTTCCTTCTCTTCCATTCTCCTCTTTGAGTTTTCTTTTTATTACTCTCTTTCTTTCTCGTTCGTAGCCTAAGCTGCCTAAGGGAAGACAGATTGATTCTTTTTCCTTCTTTATCCTCTCGTTCTTAATATTCTCTTTCGTTCTCTTCTACTTCTCCTCCTCCTTGTTTCTCTCTTACTTCTCCTTCTTCTTCCTCATCTTCTTTTCCTTTTTCTCTTCCTCTCCTTTTTCTTCTTCTGCCTCTCACTCTTCTTCTTCTTCTAATTTTTTTCCCCATTTCTTCATCTTTTTCTTTTTCTTGTATTTTTCCCTTTTTCTTGTTCTCCTCCTCCTTCTTCTTCTTTTTCTTTTTCTCTTTCTTCAGATTCGTCTTCTATTTCGTGATCTCGATTTCGCTCCAGAGAGAGAGAGAGAGAGAGAGAGAGAGAGAGAGAGAGAGAGAGAGGAAGAGAAAGAAAAAGAAGGGAGGGAGAGAGATATTTGATATTCAATATTCATAACTTACTCGAGTGGTTTGGGAGAGAGAGAGAGAGAGAGAGAGAGAGAGATGGGATTAATTAGAGAAAAAAAGGGAGGGAGAGAGAAAGATAGGGAAAAGAAGGCCACAGGGACTTGGAGAAAGGGAGAAAGAGAGGGAAATTTTCAAAAAAGGGAGGGATAAAATCCTGACACGGTTATGAAATGGAGCAGAAGGGATGATATTGAATAACCTTGGGGGAATTTAACAATTTATGATTAGGACAAATTGATTTATCTCGGGATCTAGAAGTCGTAGAAGAAAAAGAAAAATTCCCTAGTTCCTCATTTTAAGAGCTAGAGACTTGAAATTTGGTATGTAGATGTCAAATGTGACAAGGATGCGACACGAAACGTTTGGTTGAGATAGAAGCTGCGGCTGGCGGCATTTTGACCGCTTCTTGGCGGTTATCGACCGTTTTTTGGCGATTTTCAGCTATACCGACTAAAGAGTTAGAGATACCTATTGTAATTATTGTAAAAGTTAGGGTATAAGAACAAGAACACTCAAAATAAGCATCATTCAATAGGACAAGGAAAGTCGTGTGATGTTCACACCAGATTTTTTTTCTCTTCAAGCTAAAGTTTGCTATTACTAGCCAGAAGCGATAGAACGTTGTATATGTACCAGTGTTCAATGTATAAAGCTTCATACCACGCACGGATATACGGATAACCGGACCCTGGATAAATCGAGGATAAAATTCCATGCCTCGGCTGGGATCGAACCCACGCCCTCCTGTTTACCAGGCGAGCGTCTTGACCACTACGCTACCGAGGCGGTATCCTTATTACCTACCTACTGATTACCATACATAATAAATAGGTACATAATTATGTACTATGTACTATCATATACTATTTAGCTATAGTGAATATGTACCTATATGTACATTACTTGCTGATATCATTTTCAGAATTTCTTGCATTTTCGTGACCTCAATTTCATCTCTCTCTCTCTCTCTCTCTCTCTCTCTCTCTAT
>NW_007379317.1:0-12500 GCF_000475195.1 Diaphorina citri | reverse complement strand
CTCTCTCTCTCTCCCTCCCTCCTATAGTCATCTCACAAGTCCCACTCCCAAAGAATTCTCGTCTGGAAATCAGATGGAAACGGAACAAAATTAACTTCAGCTTTTTTTTAAGAAGAAGAAGAAGAAGAAGAAGAAGAAAAAGAGAGAGCTTTTGAAATTCTCGGAATGTGCCCGCTTTGTCTCTTTTTTGTTTCGATTCGGAAAACTTTTTTGTTTTAGAAAATGGGTCCGTATAAAAACTTGGAGTGACTTGATGCACACCATTTCCAAAAAGGACTTTAGTATGTTTCGGGACAGCACTCTAATATCTGTTTGCCCCGATTTTCATGAATTTTGTTAAAAAAGTGTCTAATTAATTAAATTAGTGTCTCTCTGTCTCCCTTTCTCTCTCTCTCTCTCCCTCCCTCCTATAGTCGTCTTACAAGTCCCACTCCCAAAGAATTCTCGTCTGGAAATCAGATGGAAATGGATCAAAATTAACTTCAGCTTTTTTTTAAGAAGAAGAAGAAAAAGAAGAAGAAGAAGAAGAAGAAGAAGAAGAAAGAAAGGAATGAAGGAAGAAAGAAAAGACTGGAAACCAAACTGCAATTGAATTAAACTTTTTAGTCTCTGATACAACCACGCAAAATTGTACAGTTCAATTTCATTTGTTTGAATTACAGACTTTTTTACTTTCCTTATCCTATAGGAAGGAAAGTAATGTAATCGGGTCAAATTTTCGATGGTCAGTTTTTAGTGTTTTTGGACTTTGGAACTTTCGCACTCAGTTTTGTAAACAAACATGGCGGAAGGAGGAAAAGGCATGGTATGAAAAAAATCATCTGCGAATGAAAATGCAACGCGTGTTGCGTGTTCTTAGTTTGAAGGCGTAAGGTAGACAATAGAAGAGATGTTTGTCAGTGAAGTCTTTGGCTCATTGAAATCGTAAATGTTCTCGAATCTCGATAGATCGCTGAAGTTAAGCAACCTTGTGCGTGTTTGGTATCTGGATGGTTGTCCTTAAATATTTTGTCCAGGTACCTATTTAGGCATAAGAAGGAATGTTCCAGGATGATTTTCCTTAGATTTCCTATCTAATCATCTTATTGAAACAGAATTATTAATAAAATCGTTCAAAACCCAGCCTAGATCGAGCCAGGTCACGGATTCCAGCCTGGGCTGGTATCCTTTAAACAGATTAGGTTCGTTCTCGGAACGGCAGCCTTTTGACTTGTACAAGATTTGCTGTGTGTTTCATACGGAAAATAACTGGAAAGTCACAAAAGACTTGCTTGGTATTCTGTGACACACACAGCAAGTGACAGAAAAGTCTCTTGGGTACTCAATATTTATTGCCAATGAACACTTAGCTTAAGGATCAGTTCACTTGTTTGTCTATCAAGCAAGAAAAACATCACCGGGACCTTGACAAGATATCAGATCTCAACCTTGGGCCATTAGTCATCCATCTCATTAACCTAAATTTTACAATGACTAGTAGAAAATGCCTATGCTGTGTAAAGGATGATCCATTGACTAAAATCCTTCATAATACAAAAGAAAACCCTTATTTAGACTAACCTGACCAGGGTGGATTTTATTGAGACATCTTTGGAAGTACCTACCTACCTACCTATTGGAAGGATTGAAATTTCAAATGATTGCCACGTTTAAGATCTGCTTGTTTTTCCCCAACAAAAAATTTAACAAAGAAAAAATCAGTGGAATCGCAAGTTGACTTGTACAAGATTTGCTGTGTGGTTCATACAGAAAATAACTGGAAAGTCACAAAAGACTTGCTTGGTATTCTGTGACACACACAGCAAGTCACAGAAAACTCTTAGGTACTCAATATTTATTGCCAATGGACACTTAACTTAAGGATCAGTCCACTTGTTTGTCTATCAAGCAAGAAAAACATGGACCTTGACAAGATATCAGATCTCAACCTTGGGCCATTAGTCATCCATCTCATTAACCTGAATTTTACAATGACTAGTAGAAAATGCCTATGCTGTGTAAAGGATGATCCATTGACTAAAATCCTTCATAATACAAAAGAAAACCCTTGTGGAATCGCCAAGGAAAATTCATTCGAATTAAAAACTGGACTTGGTATTGATTACTTCGATATGAGATACTCGTATTATTTTCATATGTAGTTATAATCAAGGAAATTGGTTTGTTTTAAATCTGTCTGAACTGCCAACAGATTTGAAAATATCAATGACAGAATTGGATTTGAAAATACCAATGTCAATAACTTCAAGTTCCGAGTTGGTCGATCCTATTGGAAGTTAGTCGACAGAATGACTTGCAAACCAATTGCTTTCAAAGAATCTACTTACCAATAACTCCTTTCCACTGGTCGTTTCTCCCTCAAAGGTCAAAGGGAAAAGTTGATTACTGCCTTGCAAGAAAGATTTACAAGGCAAATTGGGTTTTCTCTAATTTTATCAGCCTTGTTGAACTTTTTCTTGATTTTTTCACTTGTTTCTGTTTTTTGGACTTTGGAACTTTCGCACTCAGTTTTGTAAACAAACATGGCGGAAGGAGGAAAAGGCATGGTATGAAAAAAAAATCATCTGCGTATTAAATTTCTTGAAAAAAGTACCAAATGCCTTTTGAAAAGTATACTAAATTCCCCAAAAAAGTACTTAATTCCTTGAAAAAGTACTAAATTCCAAGAAAAGTTATTGCTTTCGACAGCTTTCAACTCCCTTGGTTCCGCAGGTAGTTGCGTAAACATTTAATGTACGGTACCTAGCTAAAAGTCCTAAAAGACAACGATTTTCAAATTTGATTAGTATAAAAGGTCGTAGGTCATAGTGTGGGAGGTGGGTCGGCCTTTAATTCAAAGGCTGGTCACAGGTGGGCCTCGCAACAACCAGTCACGGAATCAACCATTTGCATGATACGAATTTTTTGACCCCGCTGGGAATCTAACCCGAGTTTCCCGCGTGCAAGGCGAGCGCACTACGCTATGGGAGCTGACGTAGGCATTTTACCAAGTTTTCAATATTTCACGAAGTTTTCTGCAATACCCTTACAAGCATCAGTTGTTCAAACGTGCTTCATATAAAAACCGATTGGGTCCCCGGGGACCAGAAGTTTGAGAGCTTACTGAATGGGGACACCTGATGAGCGGGGACCGAGGTGGGGATTTGGTGGGGTCATTTTTATTATTGGTAGGTACCAGTGGCGTGTGATCCATTGGTAGATACGCGAGTAACGCCTTTCCTTCCTCTGAAAATGGGAAGTGATTTCCTTCCAACTGAAAATGGGAAGTGATTTCCTTCCAACTGAAAATGGGAAGTGAAATCATCTGCGAATGAAAATGCAATGCTTGTTGCGTGTTCTAAGTTTGAAGGCGTAAGGTAGACAATAGAAGAGATGTTTGTCAGTGAAGCCTTTGGCTCATTGAAATAGATCGCTGAAGTTAAGCAACCTTGTGCGTGTTTGGTATCTGGATGGTTGTCCTTAAATATTTTGTCCAGGTACCTACCTATTTAGGTTTTATTTTTTCAAAGCAACATTTATTAACATAAAATAATCATTCCAATTAATAATAGGTAAATAGGTAGGTAGTTGAGTATTAAAATAAAATTATTAAACATTGTTTTACAAGGGTAGGTAAGTAGGTACCAACCTATTGTTGTTGTTTTTTTTTTGTTTTTTTGTTTTATTTATTTACCTATTTATTATTTTTTTAGGTACCTTAGATAGGTAGGTACCTACGTACGTAGGTACTTTTTACTCACACTTTAAAACTTCAATTTGAAATCGCTCCGCAATGGTAAGGTAATAAAACTAAGAAAGTAAGTAATACCTATATATAAAAAAAAAAAAAATGTACAACAAACAGCGAAAAAAACAGCACTCAATTATATAGGAATTTTATTATTTATACAAGACATTGGGTAAGTAGGTACCTATATTCATACTTAAGTCTAAGTCTCAAATATAAATGGTTAAAAATAATATGCTATAAGAAATAATTAAATCAATAATTATTCTAGGTGTACTTATTTGACAGCTGAATATTAAACTATAAAATTTATATTTTTATTTAATAATGATGCTATATTTAACAGCGAAATAATTATTTTTAATAGAGTCACAATCTCATGCTTTATATTTAATTAATATCTTACTTAAGAGTTATTATTTTGTAATAAGTGGAAATATTATGCACAAATAAGTGCAGTGGCGTAGCGTGTATGTATGGCGTGTTTGGCGGCCATACAACTCAAAAGTTCACTCTAATGCCCATAAATATTAATGGCATGTACTGTGATGGACTTGGTAAACCTGTACATGAGCCCTACACGTCCTACACTTGAATTTAGACCACGCTACGCCACTGAATAAGTGGTTAAATAGAAAGGGGTGGGGGGGTTTCGGGTTCTTAAACGAAAAATAGAAAATAGGAGAAAATTTCAAAGCATTTTATGATACAAATTTAACACAGAAAATTGATGACGTTTATGCCTAACATCTAAACTAGGTAGGGTAAGTGTACCATTTATTCGCCCACCTAAAAAACGTACCATTTATTGGCCCACCTGTAACATACGCCACATAAGTCTGAACTGGACGAACTTTTTCAAGATCCAATTTCATCAAAAGAAAGGGCTTAAAGATGCTATCGAACCAGTGCTATTCAAAAATTTTAGTCATAAAAACAAAAATTAGAAAAATAAATGTGGGCAGGTAGGCCAATAAATGGTACATTTTTTAGGTGGGCGAATAAATGGTACACTTACCCTAATTTATTCTATTTTAAACCTATTTGCATGTGATTTACAATTTGACAGATATTTACTGTATTACCCAACCATGGATGTTCTTTCTTCTCCTTCTCCTTTTCTTCTCTTCCTTTTTTTCTGCCTCGTTCTCCTACACTTTTGTCTTTTTCTCCTTTCCCTTCTTCTGTGTCTACTCTTTCTTTCTTCTCTTCATAACTTTTTCTTCCTCCTCATTCTTCTTCTTCTCTTCTCCTTCTCTTCTTTCTTTTCCTCTTTCTTCTTCTCCTCCTCCTCCACCATCTTCTTCTGCGTCTAAATCTTTCTTCTTTTCTTCCTCCTCCTCCTCCTTCATTTCATAGGGTGAGTAGAGGAATATCTTGGTTTTGGGACAATGAAGTTCGGATCCAAAATGACATATTGAGCAAAATGATTGATTTTGATGCCATCAGCCATCAGCACGTACATGAGTTCTACATACGAGTAGGTTAGGTACAGTTGAAATCTGAAATCAAAAAATAGGTACAAGATCATTTTTATTTTACCAATTTTCCTAATTTCCTACCTAAGTAAAAAAATATTTAAAAATATGATAAAACAGCTGATATCTTTGTGAAAAAAACATATGAGCACTTGAGGTTATGTTTACTTTCATCGTCTTTGTTTGCTCACCCATATATAACTCTCGAACGGTTCGTCCGATTTTGACGAAATTTGGCAACCATGTAAAGGAAACATAGAGGTAAAAGTGCATTAATTTAGGACTTGATCAGAAAATTGAGAGCCTCTTGGGGGCCCTTATTATGAACTGTGAGTGAATTTTCACATTTCACTGAATTGTTCAATGGTTGATACACCCTGTAATGGCGAATGGCGCTAAAGACAGAGAATGGCGTCTTAAAGGAATAGCAGGAAGATGTCTCTCTCTCTCTCCCTCCCTACCTCCCTTTCTCTTCTTCCTCTCTCTTCCTCTTTCATCCTGTCCCTTTCTCTTTATTCTCTCTTCTTCTCCCTCCCTCCTTCCCAGTTTTCAGTCTTAGATTCTCTCTCTCTCCCTCTCTAAGTCAATTTGAGTACAAATTGGATTACCTCCCCCCCCTGATACACCCTGTAATAGCGCTAAAGACAGAGAATGGCGTCTTTTAAAGGAACACCAGGAAGATGTCTCTCTCTCTCCCTCCCTACCTCCCTTTCTCTTCTCCCTCTCTCTTCCTCTTTCATCCTGTCCCTTTCTCTTTATTCTCTCTTCTTATTCCTCCCTCCTTCCCAGTTTTCAGTCTTAGATTCTCTCTCTCTCCCTCTCTAAGTCAATTTGAGTACAAATTGGATTACCTCCCCCCTCACACTATTTATCTCTCTCTCTCATATTGAATAGTGCAAGAGAGATTTGATTTGATCATCATTTCCTAATCGGCCATCCTCCTTCTCTCTCTCTTCCTATCTTGTCTCCTTATCGAAATCTCTATCTCCCTCCCTCCTTTCTTCTCTTTCTCTCTCCTTTTCTAATCGATATTTGATAATGCCGCCACCACAGCGGTTGATGATGCTTCTTTAGAAACTTCAACTTTGCAGGGAATCGAACCCGGGATCTAACACTCGTATTATGAACAAGAATGATCGTTCTTAGATCAGTCTCAAGTCAAAATTGACCAATCAAATGCCTTGAGACTATGCTTAGCACGAACTTAAGAGCCAGCATTTTGTTCATAAATAGTTCGCTAAGAGGTGCGATCCTAGTGTGACACCCACTCGGCAAAAGAGAGAAATTTATAAAGAACGGAGATAGAGATAGAGAGAGCGAGAGAAAAGAGGAAGAGACAGAGAGAGAGCGAGAGAAAAGAGGAAGAGATAGAGAGAGAGAGGAAAAAAAGGGAAGAGAAGGAGAGTGAGAAAGAGAGAAAAGGGAGGGAAAGGGAGAGAGAGAAAACTAATAAATTAATTCTTACAGTGTGTCGAATTACAGTAGCAGGGAACAAAGAGGGGAGGGGGAATAATGCAAAAAAAAAAAAAAAAACAAACAAAATGGCGGATATCTCGGAAAATCGGAAAAATTGTCATAGAATATTTTTGTTGGAAATGACTTTAAGGAATCTACCCCAGGATAGGTACTGGTTACGTTTTTCGTGTTCACCTTGTATACTCTATGACTTCCTATATTTCGAATACTCTTCCTACTTTCCCAATACTATACTCTGCTTCTTTAATTATTTATTATTCCTACACAATCCGTATCAATTTGCATGCGAAATACTGCGAATGAGGTATGCCTATATTATAGATCAGTTGCGCTTACTTGGGTGATGTTTCAAAGTCATATAGAGCAGGAAAAGTTTGGACTCTTTTTTTAATCTTCCCAAATTGGAATCGAATTCTATACAACGAATTCCCATTATTTCGGCCTCTTTTTCTCTCGAAATATTTTGTAAAATTTCGAGCTTTGTGGGGTAAAACTTTGACTTTCCAAAGAGAGAGAGAGAGAGAGAGCTTCCTATCTTCTCTCCTTATCGAAATCTCTATCTCCCTCCCTCCTTCTCTCTCTCTCTCCTTTTCTAATCGATATTTGATAATGCCACCACCACAGTGGTTGATGATGCTTCTTTAGAAACTTCAACTTTGCAGGGAATCGAGCCCGGTATCTAAGAGGTGCGATCCTAGTGTGACACCCACTCGGCAAAAGTGTGATCCTAGTGTTACACCCACTCGGCAAAAGAGAGAAATTTAGAAAGAACGGAGATAGAAAAAGGGATAGAGATAGAGAGAGAGCGAGAGGAAAGAGGAAGAGAGAGAGAGAGCGAGAGAAAAGAGGAAGAGAGAGAGAGAGAGAGAGAGAGAGCGAGAGAAAAGAGGAAGAGAGAGAGAGAGAGCGAGAGAAAAGAGGAAGAGATAGAGAGAGAGAGAGAGAAAAAAGGGAAGAGAAGGAGAGTGAGAAAGAGAGAAAAGGGAGAGTGAGAGAGAGCGAAAACTAATAAATTAATTCTTACAGTGTGTCGAATTACAGTAGCAGGGAACAAAGAGGGGAGGGGGAATAATGCAAGGAGGGGAGGGGGAGAAGAAGGAAGAAAGGAGGGGGTAGATAGGAGAAAAGGATACATGGAAGGAGAGAGGGGAGGGAGTCAACTTACAGTTCCAATATAAAAACTTCTAGTAAAAGCGAGAGGGAGATGAAAAGCTGTAATTCATTCCCAGGGGGGAGAGAGAGAGAGGGAGAGAGAGAGAGAGAGAGAGAGAGAGAGAGAGAGAGAGAGAGAGAGAGAGAGAGAGAGAGAGAGAGAGAGAGAGAGAGAGAGAGAGAGAAAGAGGGACAGAGAGAGGGAGAGAGAGAGGAAGAGGGAGAGAGAAAGAGAGAGGGAGAGAAAAAAAAAGAGGGAAAGAGAGAGAGAGAGAGAGAGGTAGGGAGAGGGAGAGAGAGAAAGAGGGAGAGAGAAAGAGAGAGGGAAAGAGAAAGAGAGAGAGAGAGAGAGAGAGAGAGAGAGAGAGAGAGAGAGAGAGCTTTTAATTTCCTATACCTAATATCACAATAAATTAAAATAAGGTGAGTCCATACCGCCGCTAATCAACACTCACCAAGTTCACACTTAATCTTCTGTGACCAACCCATAGTGCACCAAAGACTTTAGCAGTAATACAGCGACATGTTAAACCCCTTAGCTCCCATACCACAGTCAGAATTTAAAATTGGTTTACGTTCTGAGAATCAATCTGATTGGTTGACTTCAAAAAATTCACCCAATCAGATAGCGGTGTATTGACCCAGTTTCGACTCTGATTCTGGCCCAGTCCATTAAAAGTCAGCTTAGTTACCTGGGAAGGTAACGCGCCTACCTGGTAAGAGCTAGGTCGTGGGTTCGATTCTCGCTCGGGCTAATCTTTGTTCTAAACAGAAACAGACTGATAACTTGATAAGTTTCGTTCTCAGAACGTCTGGCTTTCTTCTATCCTGTCCTCCTTCTCTCTTCGATTTCGGGACGATAAGACCTCCGTTGTTACAGTTCCCTCTATCAAAACTCTTTAAAAAAAAGGAAAAAAAAGGAAGTGTTCCTTTGGGACCTCGTTCATTCAACGTGCTTTCGCCGTTGGCACCTTCTGTAATTGAATATCTACTTTCATAAATCTTAAATTCTCCTTCCCTTGTGACCTTTTACACCCCAATTCTTTCCCTTTTCGATCTCTTCCTTGTTCCTTCTCTTGCCCTTCCTTTTCTTTCTCTTTAGTATTTCTTCCTTCTCTTCCATTCTCCTTGACTCTTCTTTTTTCTCTCTTCTTTTCTCGTTCGTAGCCTGAGATGCCTAAGGGAAGAAAGATTTATTCTTTTTCCTCCTTCTTTCTTCTCTCTTAGTATTCTCTTTCGTTCCGTTCTACAGTTCTACCTCTTCTACCTAGGTACATATCTCCTTTTTTATCGTCTCCTTCTCCTCCTCCTCCTTCTTCTTCTTCTTCTCCTCCTCCTCCTTCTCCTCTTTCATCTTCGCCTTTTGCTTCTTCTCCTTTTTCTTCTTCTTCTTCCTCTTTTTCTTTTTCTCCTTCTCTTCTCCTCCTCCTTCTTCTCTTTCTATTTCTTCTTCTCCTCTTTCTCTTTCTTCAGATTCGTCTTCTATTTCGTGATCTCGATTTCGCTCCAGTGCCCCTTAGTAAGATCACTATGAGAGAGAGAGATAGAGAGAAAGAAAGAGAGAGAGAGAGAGAGAGAGAGAGAGAGAGAGAGAGAGAGAAGAGAGTGAAAAGGAACGAGAGGAGGAAGACTGAAAATGGGAAGTGATTTCCTTCCTCTGAAAATAGGAAGTGATTTCCTTCTTCTGAAAATGGGAAGTGATTTCCTTCAAACTGAAAAAGGCAAGTGATTTCCTTCCAACTGAAAAGGGAAGTGATTTCCTTCCTTTGAAAATGGGAAGTGATTTCCTTCCAACTGAAAATGGGAAGTGATTTCAGTGATTCAACCTGGATTCTAAGACCACCAGTAGGTCGGCATATTGTATATGGGTTTATAATTTCCCCTTTTGAAAATTTCACTACACGACACTGGTTACCTACACAACGTAAATACCTATAGGTAGTTAGGTATCTATGTAGGTATTATTATTTTTTTAAAAAATATTATTTATTAGGTATTTATTTAATATTTGGGTTTTATGTTTTTATTATTATTTAATATTCGGGTATTATATTTTTTTCCATTATTTACCCATTGTTGTTTACAACAGCTTAAAAATGGGAAAAATGGCTACCTCTCCTTCCCATTACCTTACCGACCTACCTACCTTCCCATTTTAAGATAGGAGAGGAAATGAATGCGAGTAAAAAGGGGGGGATTTCGTGGAAAGTAGGGGATTACTAAACTTATACTGAAATATGGAATCTGAATATCTGGGCTACCTCTGACTGTTTTATTTTCCACCGTTTTTACTTTTCTTATCCTATAGGAAGGAAAGTAATGTATAATCGGGTCAAATTTTCGATGGTCAGTTTTTAGTGCCAAAACACGTTTTGAGGTCCCTACTCCCATTTTAAGATAGGAGAGGAAATGAATGCGAGTAAAAAGGGGGGATTTCGTGGAAAGTAGGGGATTACCTATACTGAAATATGGAATCTGAATATCTGAGCTACCTCTGACTGTTTTATTTTCCACCGTTTTCGTTTAGGTAGCAGAGGATTTTAGATTTGACCTCACTGTTCTTACGTCACGTCCTAGAAATAATAAAAATAAATAATAAAGTAAAATAAAAAAATCTCTTGTGAACTCTGATAGATTTAAGACCCTCCGAGCTCCAAGAATTCCAAGATAAAGTCATGATTGATAGATGAACGTATGAAGGGAGACGTTTTGATGGGATAAAGAAAATGAAGGAATGGACAATAAAGAGGGTCTGATGGATCAAAAGGAGACGGATAAAAAACGTCTGGAAATAATAAAGAAGAGATTGTTTCGGGAGGAAGAGTTGGAGAAGAAGAATAAAGAGGGAAGGAAGAGGAAGAGGAGGAGGAAGAGGAGGAGGAGGAGGAGGAGGAGTAGGAGGAGGAGGAGGAGGAGGAGCTACTAGTCGCAACACACTCTCTCTCTCTCTCCACTCTCTCTCTCTCTCTCTCTCTCTCTCTCTCTTGTTGCTATTCTTCAACTGAAGAATGCTGCTTCCTTTGAATAATGAATTTTTTTCCTGATTTACTTATAGGTGAAAAACAAGAGTTTCAATATAAAAAAGGAGGAGGAGGAGGAGAAGGAGAAGGAGGAGCAGCAGCAGGAGGAGGAGGAGCAGCAGCAGGAGGAGGAGGAGAAGGAGCATTAGGAAGAAAATAGGGAATGGGAAGTAGGAAGAGAAAGAGGAGGAGGAAGAGGGAGAAAAAAGAGGAGGAAGAAGAACGAAAAGGTGGAGGAGACGGAGGAAGAGGAAGAGAGGAAAAAAGGAAGGTAATACATAAAGATAGGAAAAGGAGGAGGAGGAGAGTGTTAAGGACACAGTGTTGCCTTTTAAATAGGCGTTCTCTCTTCGTTTTCTGTGCGATGCGACGTTGTCAAACATGGACTGTTTTTCTTAAAGGAAAGTCCTGAATTTAAAAAAAAAAAGGAGGAAAAAGAAGGGAGGGAGAGAGAGATTGATATTCAATATTCATAACTCGAGTGTCTGGTGGTTTGGGAGAGAGAGAGAGGTGGGGTTAATTAGAGAAGAAAGGGAGGGAGAGAGAGAGAAAAAGAAGGCCACAGGGACTTGGAGAAAGGGAGAAAGAGAGGGAAATTTTCAAAAAAGGGAGGGATAAATCCTGACACGGTTATGAAAGGGAGCAGAAGGGATGATATTGAATAACCTTGGGGGAATTTTACAATTTATGATTAGGACAAATTGATTTATCTCGGGATCTAGAAGTCGTAGAAGAAAAAGAAAAATTCCCTAGTTCCTCATTTTTTCTGTTCTTTGTCTTAGAAACATCACCCAAGTAAGCGCAACTGATTTATTGAAGGCGAAGGATTTTTTTTCCCTCTCTCCCATTTTTCTCCTCACCTCCTATTTCTTCCCCTCTTCCTATTTCCCCTCCTCTTGTCTTTTTTTTCCTTCTCCTATCTATTCGTAGATCGACTATAACGTTGAGTTGTTGACACGCCTTAAGCCTTAAGGAAACTTGTAGAATAAATCATAGCTACTTTCATCTCTCTCCACTCTCTCCCTCTCTCTCTCCCTCCTCTCTCTCTCTCTTTCCCTTCTTCTCTTTCTTTATTGCTACTTCTTTCTGTCTAATATTTCCTCTTCTCTCTCTCTCTCTCTCTCTCTCTCTCTCTCCCTCTCTCTCTCTCTCTCTCTTCCTCTCTCTCCTCCTCCTCTCTCTCTCTTTCCCTTCTTCTCTTTCTTTATTGCTTTCTCTACTTCTTTCTGTCTATATTTCCTCTTTTCTCTCTCTCTAAACGAGGAAGAACAAATAGGATGAGAAAGAGAAGGAGAAATAAGAGGATAAAGAAGAACGGAAGAGGAAATAAGAGATGAAAAGGGAAAGGAAATAGTTTAACTCGAAAGAGAGGAAAGGAAAAATAAGGAAGGAGAAATGAAGAAGACAAGAAAATTGAAATGAAGGAAAAGCTAAAACAGATGACAATCAAACGAAGGTCAGAAAATGCAAGGCAATATAGGTACAGGGTGTACCATGATTTTTTTTCTAAAAAAAAAAAAAAAAAAAAAAATTAGGGGGAACGACTTTCTTTTTCCTTTCGGTTTTTGTTAGAAAACAAGCTACAACTCAATCTATCCGAGGAGGTGGTGGAGAGATGTCACCGTCTAGGTGTGAAGAGGAATCCCG
>NW_007379316.1:43574-58233 GCF_000475195.1 Diaphorina citri | reverse complement strand
ATTGAGCAAAAATGAACTCCTAGTTCTTTGCGAATAGTGAGAGTTGTCGGAAAGTATCATTAAAAAGCTTTCAAGTAGAATAGAGAGAAAAAAATAAAAAGTTTGAAAATGGTGACTTCACCATTAAAAAGCAATTTAATTTCGAATTAAATGGCTGTGACTGTAATGCAATTACATTTAAAAAAAGGTAAAAAACTCAATCGAAAAAAGTAATGTTTAAACTACCATTTACTTTTTTTTTTGCCGTGTTTCTACTTATCTATCTATTGATCCAATGTTTGTTGTAGGTTGTAGAGCTTTTTCTGGTCTAATTGAAATGAAAAGCTACACGCATCACGTTTTATTAGTTTTTTCTTCTTCTTCGTCTTCTTCTTCTTCTTCTTCTTCTTAAGCCTTTTTCTTTATCAAATATTAGGTATTGATTGATCAGAGATGACTGCAATTTATAAGAGAGGGTCGCCTTTGGCTTTTATTCTGATGACCCGTTGGTTTGGCATCCTTTGGCCTGTTCCAGGACATATTCTGCACTTCTTACTCCTTCCCTTTTACTCCAAGCGCAGAAAATAGGGAAGTAAAACGGAGTGAGGATTGCGCAGCCGTTCGTGGAATAGGGCCCTGATATATTTTTTCTTTACAACTAGGTATCTAAGCTAAGTATCTAGGTATAATTAAATAATAATACTTTTTTTTCTAAACATTCAAAATACTTACACACTTTGGGCGAAAAAATGTCGACAAAAATCCTCAAAATCCCTTTCCTCGGAATTTTCTAACCTCAAAACTCACCTGGAACAGACAAAACAAATTGAACACAACTTTATAAATCTAGGTATAATTAAATAATAATACTTTTTTTTCTAAACATTCAAAATACTTACACACTTTGGGCGAAAAAATGTCGACAAAAATCCCTTTCCTCGGAATTTTCTAACCCCAAAACTCACCTGGAACAGACAAAACAAATTGAACACAACTTTATAGTTACCATATGGTTACAATTTGTTACATATTATGAACACAGAACAACATCTGGTGTACGTTTTAGCGTTTTATTTCCCTGTAATAAACAGCAATTAAAACAAGAGTCATAAAAATAAATTGTGGAAAAAAGTTATCCTGTGAGGGACGGGGGTGAGAGCCCCTCCCTCACTGAAAAGAGGGAGGAATGGGAGAAAATTCATCCCTCGGGGTGCCCTCAGAGTGTTTTGTAACCAAATATTGTTCCAGAAACAGAAACAGCCTAAATGCCAGCCTAGTTAGTTTGATTGAGAGGGTATCTGCCTTGTAAGCGCTAGGCCGCGGGTTCTCATTTTTCCTCTTTATAGGAAATCCAAGATGTCGCGCAATCGGAATCGGTTTCGATTCTGAAAGTTTCCCAAAAGGAAATACCTACAAGCAATCACTTAGGTATGTAAGTATACTATTTTTGGCAAAGGCTTTCCACTCACTTGTCGTGAGTTTCATCCAATTTTTTTTACGAATGTCCTGTAGACAATGTAATTTAAATGAGAGTGTTCCCACTACACACGACACGATTTTTTTCCGAACGACAAGTGGAAACGGGCCTTCCTTGATATTGTAAATGTTACAACAGAACACCCAAATGAGCACCATTCAATAGGATAAGGAAAGTCGTGTGATGTTCACACCAGATTTTTTTCATGTGTCTTCTCCTCCTCCTCTTCCTTCCTCGTCCTCTTCAAATTCGCCACCCAGATTCAAGTAGGCTTTTGCTTTTGTATTATTTTGCTGAAATAATATAATGGGGGAAAAAGAAAGAGAGAGAGAGAGCGAGAGAGAGAGAGAGAGAGAGAGAGAGAGAGAGAGAGAGAGAGGACAAAACAAAAACTTAGTTTTTATATTAAACTGTGCAATCAAAGTTGGAAACTTACGAGGGTACTTTTTGTTGTGATAAAAAAGTAAATGCTACCAGATTAGGGGATGTAGGGGAAGACAGAAAGCTCTTTTCTCTTCACCAGGTTTCAAAATGGCGGTGGTGACTAGGTAAGTAAAGGAACATTGAGAAATTGTTTTTGAATCTGAGCAGTAGATATTTATAAAGAGTGAGTGAGTGAATCATGAAACGGAACTACTCTTTTCAGAGGATTACTCAGTCATATTGTCCCCCTTGTGGTAAAGCGCAGCTTTTTCACAACTTTAGTGGATATCACAGCATTACATCCGTCGCAATCAATTTACATAAATATTTTAATCATCATTTTACACTGGGTTTTAAGTTTAGACCACTGTCAAGTACCTTAATTTACTGTGCTCAAAGGGCTGATTGCACCATGGACACCAAGCACAAAGCCGAAGAAACTTCGACCCCGCCGGGAAATGAACCTGGGACCTCCGGCATCTAAGCCTAGTGTGACAACCAACTAGGCCACAGAGAATGCTACTCAGTCACTTAGTCAGATCCTAAAACATGTATAATATAATAATCACTCTTAAACTCTCAATATTATGTCTACTGGTACAGGCAGTTAGGATAAAACAAAAGATTAACATACCTACTCGGTTAGGTCCGTCTTCATCGCATCGCTTCCATTTGGTGTCAATGGAGGGAGCAGCCACATGGTAGAAAAAAAACATCCCTCGGGGTGCCCTCAGAGTGTTTTGTAACCAAATTTTGTTCCAGAAACAGCCCAAATGCCAGCCTAGTTAGTTTGATTGAGAGGATGTCTGCCTTGTAAGCGCTAGGCCGCGGGCTCTCATTTTTCCTCTTTATAGGAAATCCAAGATGCCGCGCAATCGGAATCGGTTTCGATTCTGAAAGTTTCCCAAAAGGAAAATACAAGCAATCACTTAGGTTTGTAGGTACTATTTTTGGTAAAGGTCCGTTCCCACTCACTTGTGAGTTTCATCCAATTTTTTTACGAATGTCCTGTAGGCAATGTAATTTAAATGAGAGTGTTCCCGCTACACACGTCACGATTTTTTTCCGAACGACAAGTGGAAACGTCCCTTCCTCACCACTAAGGTAAGGAAGGGACGAGAAAAGAAAATCGTAGAGAGGAAGGGAAGTGGAGTTTCCCATCCATAGAGAGAAAAAAAATAGGTAGGAATATTTTTTTCCAGAAGTTTAAACTTTTAATATTAGGGAAATAAAAAACCAGGGGAGAAAAAGCTCATGTACCCAATCTAATGTAAAAGTGAGTAGTTACACTCGTATTATATAGGTATTATAAAGTTATTGTTCTATTAGAATTTATTCAAATAGCTTTATAATAGGTTTTTTGTGCTTTCCGCTTTCCCCCAGGAAAAGTAGCAAATAAAATATGTGTAAGCAGCAGGTAGGCAGAAATGACAGAAATCATTCATTTATTGTTACTTTTCATTATTAGTACCTACTTACTTCTATTATCATTTCTGGGAGAAAAAAGATGAGATTATTAATTGAGCAACATCTCTAAGCTACCACCATTTTGTGGGTTTAAAAATCCTATAATATTCTTTGGAAACAATGGGTTCTTCTTTCAGAAACTTAATGGGGAACGGGTCAACTTTCAACTTCTTTTGTTTCCCACAAGTGCAGTAAATTAATTAGGGATATAATTTTCAGTGTTCAGTTACCAAATTTTATCAAAATCCCGAACCGTACGTTCGGAATTTGTGGTGAAACAAATATTTCCATAGAAGTGGCTCCTACTGGGTTTTCAAGGCCCTTTAATCAGGCCTTTTTTTTCAATTTCAAGGCCCTTTAATTTGAACTCAAGGAACCCCATATTGCACCATCACCATGACTTTATCATATCATTGGGTATCTACAGTTAGGTTTCATATGAACGCATGCATAATCCAAGATTCTGCAGCATCGTGAGCTCTTTTTCCACCCGACTGATTTTTAATAAAATCTCGACTTGCAATATTATCTGCTTGACTTTGTAATCAATACGATTTCAAGTGACGCGGGGTAGAAAGTTGTTTTGCCTACGTATATATTATAAAATGGGTGCACTTGCTTATCCAGTGTAGGAAATACAGTAAAGGTAGTTCTACAAGAATGGCCTCCCGACTCTGCTTAGGCTCTTAGCCCTTTAAGGGTAAAAGTGATTTTCTAATGAGTAATGTTACTAAGAAATCTAAGGATCAGTTTCGTAAAGCATTGTGTTGAAAAGCCTTAAATTATTATCAAGTCAGATATTTCCAATTTTCCACCCATAGAATTCATACGTGATTGTCTGGCTGGGGGACGTTAAACAGGGAGTAGACCAGTCTGAATTTGTTTGAACAAATTCACAGCTACAATGATAATACTAAAACCCTTTCCATTTCCGCGGGCCGTTCGAATTATTACACCTCCCTATGCCTTCGAGCCTTTTGGCCTTTGAACCATGGTACCTTTGTCGAATTTCACCTAATTAAGCCAAAAGACCGCCCGCCGGCGCAATTTCAAATTTCACCTAATTAGCTTAAGGGCCGCCGGCTGGCCCAATATTGTTAATGAGGTTATCCGCGTGTCCTTCGTACGGTAAGGCGGGGTTAATCGTTCCGATTTTTGATCGATTCAAAGAAATGTTTCGTAGATTCTTAACCCAGATAATCCTACAGCTGTCCACTCCACAGACACATACACAGTCGACGGTCGTCGATCGATGACTGAAACCGTCCATACTGCTTCGACAAAATAGATTCACCTCGTCGATTGACCGTAGAGCTCTATAAGCTTTCCGTAAGATTAGGAACACGGGATCTTCAGTATGATGGCGGTTAACAGATCTTTTGGAGCTCTTTGGGTTAAGCCATCTTTTGGAGATGTTTAAGTTTGGGAATCTATGAAACAGTTCAAGCAAATGTTACATATACGAGTACGTAGAACTCGTAGCTCACTCAAAAAAGGGCCCTAATGATTCAATGGCGCCTCAAAAGTGATAAAAAAAAATCCTCAATTTCACTGAAAATGTGCTGAAGGCCCGACGAGGAAGCACAAAATCCGATAGGACCTTTAGTCCTGTACACTCTACATAAATAAACAGCTGGCAGTTGACAGGAAACCCAATACATACCACCTTTTTCAGCAGTTTACAGGGCTTTCTCTCACATAAAAGCAACAACAGCCCTAAACACGTTCTGAAAAGTTCTAGAGATAGAGCGATCAGTGTGTGAACTATGAAATGTGAAATGTGAATGAGTGAATGGATCTCGTTCTTATAATATAAGATACTTAGCACGTTGAACACCGAGGCCTTTTTTATAGTTTTTTCCCATGTACATAGAACGAAAATTGGATTATTAATTATGTACAGTGTAGGTCACCGGTGGGTTTCACGGGATGTTGCTGTCTGTACAGTGCAGGTCACCGGTGGGTTTCATGACTGAGTATTATTGCGTGCTCTGAAAATCACCCGTGACCTGCTCAAAAAATGTGTTTCTTATGGTGAATAGATTCTCTTGGAACACAGGAAAAGGAAATTCTGATTGGTTCATGAAAAAATATTTCGAGTTTCTTTTATGATACTTTTTCGAGCCAAACCTTTTCAACAAAAAAATGGTGTAACGCAAAAACTATGAGAGATAATGAAAATTTATTGAAGCCAACATGATTTTTTTCTTTGAACCAAACACTATCTAAAAAAAAAAAAAAATGTACCAGACAAAAACTTGGCCCCTGACACCTTGGTACAAGCCAAAAATTTGATGAAACCCACCGGTGACTTTCATGGAACATCAATAAACCACCATGAAACCCACCGGTGGGTTTCATGGTGTTCAACGTGTTACGTCGCCATTTTGCCCGCGCATTTTGGAACCAAACCTGTGAACAGGAAATGTTTTGGAATACGTTAGTAAAGCGTAAGCAGAGAAACATAGGGAGGAAAAACGAGCAGTGGGAAAGGAAACCTTGATTTTGACAACCAAAAGGAAAGTTGATTAATCGTAATGATTGATCCTGATCAGATTTCATTAAAAATAGGCAATAGAAAGTAGAAAGTGTCCGGAATAGCTTCGGTTCATCCGAAACTAAACCATCTAGGTAGGTGTAGGTAAATAAACTGTTTATTACTGAATATACCTACAATTATACGAGAAGCCTATATCTAATTAATTACATAAAACAACAAAAAATCGAGAATAAAAATGACTTGAAGGATTGAATGTGTGATGTTAGAAGAAATTAGCCGTGTTGAATGTTTGTGTATGTTCGTCTCTGATGTGTGACATACACACTGATTATTAATTACACTTGGCAATGAAAACCATCTCATTAGTATACGCACCCATCATTGTAATCATAACGGTGTATATGTTGCGGACAACAACCGAACATTGAAAGCCTATAATAAAGTACTGAAGGTTCTCATTAGTATACGCACCCATCATTGTAATCATAACGGTGTATATGTTGCGGACAACAACCGAACATTGAAAGCCTATAATAAAGTACAGAAGGTTTAGTAGGTACATCAGAAATCTTCCAATTTCATAAGAGAATCCAAGTTCCTATTGATTAATTTCAGTTTTGTAGAAAATAAATAAAGTGAATGGAATCTCAGAACATAAAATTTCCACGTTGCTTTTTCTCGGAGATTTGCGCGGGTTCTCATTTTTCCTCTTTATAGGAAATCCAAGATGTCGCGCAATCGGAATCGGTTTCGATTCTGAAAGTTTCCCAAAAGGAAAATACAAGCAATCACTTAGGTATTTAGGTACTATTTTTGGCAAAGGCCCGTTTCCACTCACTTGTCGTGAGTTTCATCCAATTTTTTTTTTCGATTGTTCTGTAGACAATGTAATTTAAATGTGAATGTTCCCATTACACACGTCACGATTTTTTTCCGAACGACAAGTGGAAACGGTCCTTTTGTGGTAAGGAAGGGACGAGAAATGAAAATCGTAGAGAGGAAGGGAAGTGGAGTTTCCCATCCATAGAGTACCTATACAATATCTAACGCGTCACTGATTAGCACATTTCATATTCGAGTTCTCCTGTTACAAATTAACACACAATGATAATACTAAAACCCTTTCCATTTCCGCGGGCCGTTCGAATTATTACACCTCCCTATGCCTTCGAGCCTTTTGGCCTTTGAAACATGGTACCTTTGTCAAATTTCACCTATTTAAAGCCAAAAGACCGCCCGCCGGCGCAATTTCAAATTTCACCTAATTAGCTTAAGGGCCGCCGCCCGGCCCAATATTGTTAATGGGCTGGTTACCTGTGCCCTTTGTACGGTAAGACGGAGTGTTTGTGTCCATTTTCGATTGATAAAAAGATTCTCAAGCTGTGTCCACACGTAGTCGACGGACGTCGACCGATTTACCTCGTCCATTTACCGAATCCGTCCATTCTGCCTCGACAAAATAGATTTACCTCGTCGATCAACGGTCGTTGACTATGTGTGGACACAGCTATATAAGGTTAGCAAATCTTTTGGAGGTGTTTGGGTTAAGCCATTTTTTGGGGCGGTTCGGGTTAAGCTTCTACGAAACAGTTCTTTGAATCAATCGAATCGTAGGACTCGTAGCTTACTCAAAATAAGAAGAACCCTCACGATTCAATGGAACCTCAGAAAATATCAGAAATTCTTCTTCCATTCACTGAAAATGTGCTGAAGGCGCGGCGAGGGAGCACAAAGTCCGATAGGACCTTATTATTTAAACAGCAAAGCAGTTGACAGGAAACCCAATACGACACTTTTCAGCAGTTGATAACTTTTCCTCTCACATAATAACAACAACAACAACAACAACAACAACAACAACAACAACAACAACAACAACAACAACAACAACAACAACAACAACAGAACAACAACAACAACAACAACAACAACAACAACAACAACAACAACAACAACAACAACAACAACAACAACAACAACACCAACAAGATGCGCTAAACACGTTCTGAAAACAGCTCTTTTATCCAATTTTCGGGCCTCACATCCCTGTTCCCGCGGCATGAAAGTTCGCTTTCCATTGAGAGCAGAGTTGTTAATGAGGTTATCCGCGTGTCCTTCGTACGGTAAGGCGGGGTTAATCGTTCCGATTTTTGATCGATTCAAAGAAATGTTTCGTATAGATTCTTAACCCAGATAATCCTACAGCTGTCCACTCCACAGACACATACATACATAGTCCACGGCCGTCGATCGACGACTGAAACCGTCCATACTACTTCGACAACATAGATTTACCTCGTCGATTGACCGTTGACTACGTGTGGACAGAGCTCTATAAGCTTTCCGTAAGATTAGGAATATGGGATCTTCAGTATGATGGCGGTTAACAGATCTTTTGGAGCTCTTTGGGTTAAGCCATCTTTTGGAGATGTTTAAGCTTGGGAATCTATGAAACAGTTCAAGCAAATGTTACATACGTAGAACTCGTAGCTCACTCAAAACAGGGCCCTAATGATTCAACGGCGCCTCAAAAATGAAAAAAAAATCCTCAATTTCACTGAAAATGTGCTGAAAGCCCGGCGAGGAAGCACAAAATGCGATAGGACCTTTAGTCCTGTACATTCTACATAAATAAACAGCATGGCAGTGGACAGGAAACCCAATACATACCGCCTTTTTCAGCAGTTGACAGGGCTTTCTCTCACATAAAAACAACAACAGCGCTAAACACGTTTCCAGCTCTTTTATCCAATTTTCGGGCCTCACATCCCTGTTCCCGAGGCATGAAAGTTCGCTTTCCATTGAGAGCAGAGAGCTTTCAAATTTTGCGTTCAATATTTAATTAACATCCTTCCCTCTTGTTTATAATACGGAGCCGGGGAAATCCTTTGTTCCAGAAAAATACAGGGTTATCCCGGTAACCTGGGAGATACTTGGAGCCTGCGAAGAGGCGGGTACCTCCTTGTCGGCGCCCAGACCGTCTGAAACGCGGAGCCTGTAAGAGCCTGTGAAAATGCGGTCAACTTGTCACCGAATGAAGGATAAGGTGTGCCATTCACGCTCAGACTGTCTGATAGGCCAACACTCGGTACGTTTATGACAAAAAAAAAAAAAAAAAAAAAAAAAATAGGTTGGGAATAGTAATAGCCAACACACCGCAGGTTTATACAAAAAAAAAAAAAAAAAAAAAAAAACTTGAGACCCAGCTCTGTCAAGCCGTCTGCGATATCTGGGTCTGAGACCTTTTCCGCCCACACGACCTCAGACAAGACGGTCTCATGAAAATGAATTTATTGTAAAATCAAATAAGCCCGACGGAATTTTTTTCACACCCTGTATGTACCTCTCACGTACCATCCTGTATGTATATATAGGTACATATGGCTCTCATGTACCGACGTCATTTGCTATTTGTTTACATTTACACAACAAGGTTAAACCTAAACCACTTCCACTTCCACTCCCTCCCTCTCTCTCTATCTCCTTCTCTCTCTCTCTCTCTCTCTCTCTCTCTCCCTCCCTCTCTCTCTCTCTCCCTCTCTCTCTCTCTCTCTCTCTCTCTCTCTCTTCGTTCTCTCTCTATCTCCTTCTCTCTCTCTCTTCTTTCTCTCTCTATCTCCTTCTCTCTCTCTCTTCGTTCTCTCTCTTCCTCTCACTCTCTCTTTCTCTCTCTCTCTCTCTCATCTCCTCTCCTTTTTCCTTCTCTTTCCCTCTGCCCCTCCTCCTATCCCTCTCTTTCTTTTGTATTTCTTCATCCTTACCTTTGTCCTTGTTTAATATCAGCTTGATATAAACAAACAGCTAAAGGGAGAACCCACATTATCTTACATTCCCTCACACACCTGATGTAATTGGGTGGTATGGAGAAGGAGGGAGGGAGGGAGAGAGAGAGAAAGAGAGAGAGAAAGAGAAAGAGAGAAAGAGAACTATTTCGTTTTCCTACTCCTATTTTCTACCTTTTTGAAAATACTCCTCTTCCTCCTTGTGTTTGTCTCCTTCTCCTTCTTCTTCTTCTTCTTCTTCGCAGAAGTTAGGCTTAGCTTAGGAGATTTTTATTGTATAATTCTATTATGAAAAAATCTGGTGTGAACATCACACGACTTTCTATTACATTAAGTCGGACAGTTCTAAAAGTTTCACCATTCGATTCCGCGTGAAAAATCACATGAGATTGACTATTCACTTGCTTATTTGGTAACGGTTCACAAATAAAAGAGAAATTTGTTTTTAGTGCCAAAACACGTTTTGAGGTCCCTAGAGCCTAAATCCGAAGTTTCAGCCATTGGTCCGTGTGTGTGTCTGTGTGTCTGTCTGTCTGTAAACAAAATATCTCGAGAACGGTAAGAGCTAGAGAGTTGAAATTTGGTATGTAGATGTCAAATGTGACAAGGATGCGACACGAAATTTTGGTTAAGACTGGTGCAACGGTTGGCGGCATTTTACCGCTTTTTGACGGTTTTCGGTGTAATTTAACAATATCTTGGGAATGGTATAAGCTTGAGACTTGAAATTTGGTATGTAGTTCACAAATGTGATAAGGATGCAACACAAAACGTTTGGTTGAGATGTTTGCTGCGCTTGGCGGTATTTTGACCGCTTTTGACAGATTTCGACCGTTTTTTGGCGGTTTTCAGCTATAGCGACAAAACGGTTAGAGATATTGTAAAAGTTAGGGTAAAAGAACACTCAAATAAGCATCATTCAATAGGATAAGGAAAGTCGTGTGATGTTCACACCAGATTTTTTACTTTCTATTACTACAGTTTAGCGGAGCTATACTAGTAATGAAAGTATTGCAATCGGTCCAAATTTTCAAAATCGGGAAATGGTTGGAAATATCCGTTTTGGGATCCCCTGATGTCAAAAAAGTGATTTTTAGCCCATGGTCTGTACGTATGTATGTACGCACGTACGTACGTACGTACGTACGTACGTACGTTACGTACGTACGTACGTTACGTACGTACGTACGTTACGTACGTACGTACGTTACGTACGTACGTACGTTACGTACGTACGTACGTTACGTACGTACGTACGTTACGTACGTACGTACGTTACGTACGTACGTACGTTACGTACGTACGTACGTTACGTACGTACGTACGTTACGTACGTACGTACGTTACGTACGTACGTACGTTACGTACGTACGTACGTTACGTACGTACGTACGTTACGTACGTACGTACGTTACGTACAGACCATGGGCTAAAAATCACTTTTTTGACATCAGGGGATCCCAAAACGGATATTTCCAACCATTTCCCGATTTTGAAAATTTGGACCGATTGCAATACTTTCATTACTAGTATAGCTCCGCTATACTGTAGTAATAGAAAGTAAAAATATATAAGAACATTCAATTCAATTCTTCTTCTTCTCCTCCTCTTTCTTCTTCTCCTCCTTCTTCTTCTCCTTCCCCCTCCCTCCTCTTTCTCCTTCTCCTTGTCCTCCTCCTCCTCCTCTTCATTTCCTTTCTTCTCCCATTCCTCTCTCTCTCTGGGACTGCATCATTAATCATAATCGTATAGTTTACTCTCTTGTTAAGGTTACCGTCACCACTCAATTACAGATCACTGATATAGATGTGTTATGTGCTTCCAAACTTCTCTAATCATACCATAGAGTGGGGCAAAGGTAGGCCAGCCACTTGCTATCAGGTAGACCTGACGACATCGACAGGTACACCTCATAGTGTGTGAGCCGTGTGATCGTCAGGTATCAGGTACAGACCTGACAGACGGACGTTTTCAGCAGTACCTGATAGTGTGTGTGCTCATCAGTTCTCAGGTATACCTAAAGCTAATGTTACACCAAGCGCGCATCGTTTGCAATCAGTGTTTGCAAACGTTAGCAATCATTTTCCCACAAACATTGTCTCGTTTATTTATTCCTCATCACGTTCTTTTCTTCCCCATGTGTGTTTCCCGTTTTCTCCTTATGGAAAAACGAGGCTTTTATTCACCATGCGTTCCTATACAACAAGAACTAATAGTAGTATTAATATTAGTAGTAGGTACCTTTTCTAATAGTACATACATAGACACCTAACCAGTGGTGTGTGCGCGGAGTTGATCCGGCTGCTGTCGGTTTTTCAGGTAATGTTACACCAAGCGCGCATTGTTTGCAAACAATGCGCGCTTGGTGTAACATTAGCTTTGAGTGACTGGCCGTACGCAAGTCCATTTTGACAAAATGAAGGTAATGCATAGATAGAAACGTAGATCCTGTACGAAAACATTCCTTTGTTTGTTTAGACATGCGCCTTTGCGCAATTTAGGTATTAGGTATGTCCGTATGTAGTAAAATTGGTAGACCTAATCCAACATATGAAAAAAAAAACATATGAAAAAAAAATAAATAATAATAATAAACCGTTTGCACCAATCGTTTTGGGATTCACATGTCGTTTTCTCATCTCGTTTATTTATTCCTCATCACGTTCTTTTCTTCCCCATGTGTGTTTCCCGTTTTCTCCTTATGGAAAAACGAGGCTTTTATTCACCGTGCGTTCCCATACAACAAGAACAAATAGTAGTATTAATATTAGTAGTAGGTACCTTTTCTAATAGTACATACAAGGATACCTAACCAGTGGCGTATTATCCATGAAACCTACACTGATTTTTTTTTTTTTTTCTAAGTGATAAGTGGCCACAAGTTAGGGTGGAAGAAGTCTATTACTTTTTTTCCCGAGAGGTTTGATAGAGGGAACTGCTAAGGTCTTATATTCCCAAAATCGAAAGAAGGAAGACGGGATAGGAGAAAGCCAGTCGTACCGAGAACGAACATTTTCCGTTCGAACAAGCAGCCTAACGCTTACAAGGTAGAATAGAAATAATAGAATAGATAGATAAGATAAGATAAGATAATAATGTATATTTGTATTGAGAATATTGAAATTCCTGTTACAAATAGAATAGAATAGAATATAAACCGACAGACGACACCGAAGCGAATACAATAGTCCGTCCACTATACCTTTTATTATTAGTAATAATAAAGGAAGGACGGACTAATGATCAACTAATTTTCATTTCTATGGTTGGTAGGGTACTTTTAATTAATTGTTCCATATCTGGCACAACATGAAATATAGGGTTAAATACGTAGGTAACAGATACCAACACCTAGAAAGCTATCCTCGTACTGAGAGACTGCTCATCAATGTGCGCTGTAAACTGTGTCACACAGTTCCAATTTTCCTAAACTGCACTGCGTGGCTGTGCTGCCTGACTGTGTAACGCAGCTCAATGTGCGCCCTAGCTAAATCTCGCACGTTGATGTTCTTGTATGGAAACAAATAACGTGGAGCGAAGAGGAGAGAGAGAGAAATCCGTGAGCACAATTTAAACATTATGGAGAAAACTAGGAGAATAGGTTGAGAAATCTGGGAGGTTGAGAAAACTGGAGGAATGGGAGAGAAATCTGGAGGATGGGGGAGAGAATTGAGAGTAAAGAGTGTCTAAAAAGTCCCTTTACCCCAGCAGTCTAAACAAGGTCTCGTGTATTTTATGGGTTTAACATTGTACAATGCATAATTATTACAATAGTCCTTGCTTAATTATATAAAAAAAAGCTAGATGCGCTACCAGCAACCAAGCTAATTAGACTGGCAGGAATAACTTTACAATTTATTCCAATGATTAGGTACGTTGCCCTTTGGAAAAAAACCCAAGCAGAGTATACATCAGTCTATTAGGTACTATGCTCGATCGATGTCGTTAGTGTGAACGCTGCTCAGTAAATTGTTCAGGAAAGAGAGTAAGGCCCGGCGCACATTGAGACGCAGCTACGCAGCATAGTCACGCAGCACAGCAAAGCAGTTTTTGTAAACCATTGGATTCAATACTACCGCGCACATTACGACGCAGTGCACTCGCACGTGTCACTTGTCTGTGTCACTCGCCTGCCTCACTTGTGGAGGTGACACAGAATCTGCGTGCAGTTTTTTTCTAGGCGCGCAGTATATTTTGATCTTCTTTGTTTTGTGAGTTAATTTTTTTGGATTTCCCTTGAAAATCCTATTATTTGAGTGAATTGGAAATGGAGAACATTGAAGAGAAGTTGATAGCATTAGTGCAAGTTAAAATTGTTCTGTACGACATACAATAACATAACTAAATACCTAAACTTATACATTGTTAATCTGGACAAAGATCCTATCGTAGGAAGGGAATGGCTTTACGAAATTCCGCTGGATTGGGCGGAAATTTGGCGTGATAATAATTACGTACAAAATATTGACACGGAATCTGGGAATGTTGATAAAAGGGTTAAAGATTTGCTTTCGCGCTATCCCATCCTCGTCGCCACGTCGTCGCGATAATACATTTTTATCATGATCATACTTTCAATATTATGTATAAGTACTATGTACCTACCTATTAGATTGTATATAGATAACAATCTCTTGAAAATAATTAAAAAAAAAAAATGTTAAAAATGTTTCCTTTGTTTATTGACATTCCTTTCTTTATTGATATCATTTCAAAAATAAAAATAAAAAGTGTATTCCTTTGAAGCTGGAATTGTATATTCTTTCCTTTTTTTTCAACTCCTAATTACATGTTGGGTCATATATGGAACAATTTGTTTTTCGGCCAAAGCTCGACCTATGGTCGACCAAATTAAAAAAAATAAGCTGGAATAGTCTTAGAAAGCCTATTTTCACATTATATATTTTTTTGGTCAAAAATAAAAATATCATGAAATATAGGGGATCAAGTTTTGATCCCTAAAATCTCCATAAGAAATACACAGAGTGCAGAGACTGCGGGAGAGAAAACTTTTCCTCGCTCGCCTAATAG
>NW_007379316.1:16884-41884 GCF_000475195.1 Diaphorina citri | reverse complement strand
TGGTAAACAGGAGGGCGTGGATTCGATCCCAGCCGAGGCATTTATCCTCATTTTTTGAGAATTTGACCACTAGTTACCTTCCACTCAAGAGTCTATTATTATTTTACATACATAGAAACATAGATCCTGTACGAAAACATGCCTAAGTGCGGCAAGGTACGCAGGTACTTTTTGAAAAAATGGTAATACATCGGTGGTGTAGTGGTCAAGAAGCTCGCCTGGTAAACAGGAGAGCGTGGGTTCGATCCCAGCCGAGGCATTTATCCTCATTTATTTGAGAATTTGACCACATAATAATGGAGCTCTAAGGGTTAGGTGGTAAAGAACGCCTCCGGCGTTAACCTCGCCTAGTAGTTACCTTCCACTCAAGAGTCTATTATTATTTTACATACATAGAATTAGGCTTGCCAAACGCGCCTTGACCACTACACCACCGAGGTAGGTAGCGCCTTGACCACTACACCACCGAGGTAGGTAGCGCCTTGACCACTACACCACCGAGGTAGGTAGCGCCTTGACCACTACACCACCGAGGTAGGTATTCCATACCTCGGCTGGGATTGAACCCACGCCCTCCTGTTTACCAGGCGAGCGCCTTGACCACTACACCACCGAGGTAGGTAGCGCCTTGACCACTACACCACCGAGGTAGGTAGCGCCTTGACCACTACACCACCGAGGTAGGTAGCGCCTTGACCACTACACCACCGAGGTAGGTAGCGCCTTGACCACTACACCACCGAGGTAGGTAGCGCCTTGACCACTACACCACCGAGGTAGGTAGCGCCTTGACCACTACACCACCGAGGTAGGTAGCGCCTTGACCACTACACCACCGAGGTAGGTAGCGCCTTGACCACTACACCACCGAGGTAGGTAGCGCCTTGACCACTACACCACCGAGGTAGGTAGCGCCTTGACCACTACACCACCGAGGTAGGTATTCCATACCTCGGCTGGGATTGAACCCACGCCCTCCTGTTTACCAGGCGAGCGCCTTGACCACTACACCACCGAGGTAGGTAGCGCCTTGACCACTACACCACCGAGGTAGGTAGCGCCTTGACCACTACACCACCGAGGTAGGTAGCGCCTTGACCACTACACCACCGAGGTAGGTAGCGCCTTGACCACTACACCACCGAGGTAGGTAGCGCCTTGACCACTACACCACCGAGGTAGGTAGCGCCTTGACCACTACACCACCGAGGTAGGTAGCGCCTTGACCACTACACCACCGAGGTAGGTAGCGCCTTGACCACTACACCACCGAGGTAGGTAGCGCCTTGACCACTACACCACCGAGGTAGGTAGCGCCTTGACCACTACACCACCGAGGTAGGTATTCCATACCTCGGCTGGGATTGAACCCACGCCCTCCTGTTTACCAGGCGAGCGCCTTGACCACTACACCACCGAGGTAGGTAGCGCCTTGACCACTACACCACCGAGGTAGGTAGCGCCTTGACCACTACACCACCGAGGTAGGTAGCGCCTTGACCACTACACCACCGAGGTAGGTAGCGCCTTGACCACTACACCACCGAGGTAGGTAGCGCCTTGACCACTACACCACCGAGGTAGGTAGCGCCTTGACCACTACACCACCGAGGTAGGTAGCGCCTTGACCACTACACCACCGAGGTAGGTAGCGCCTTGACCACTACACCACCGAGGTAGGTAGCGCCTTGACCACTACACCACCGAGGTAGGTAGCGCCTTGACCACTACACCACCGAGGTAGGTATTCCATACCTCGGCTGGGATTGAACCCACGCCCTCCTGTTTACCAGGCGAGCGCCTTGACCACTACACCACCGAGGTAGGTAGCGCCTTGACCACTACACCACCGAGGTAGGTAGCGCCTTGACCACTACACCACCGAGGTAGGTAGCGCCTTGACCACTACACCACCGAGGTAGGTAGCGCCTTGACCACTACACCACCGAGGTAGGTAGCGCCTTGACCACTACACCACCGAGGTAGGTAGCGCCTTGACCACTACACCACCGAGGTAGGTAGCGCCTTGACCACTACACCACCGAGGTAGGTAGCGCCTTGACCACTACACCACCGAGGTAGGTAGCGCCTTGACCACTACACCACCGAGGTAGGTAGCGCCTTGACCACTACACCACCGAGGTAGGTATTCCATACCTCGGCTGGGATTGAACCCACGCCCTCCTGTTTACCAGGCGAGCGCCTTGACCACTACTATATTGAGGATAAAATTCCATACCTCGGCTGGGATTGAACCCACGCCCTCCTGTTTACCAGGCGCGCGCCTTGACCATGACCACTACACCACCGAGGTAGGAATGTGTCTTTTTACCAAAACTTCGCTCGAGTAGACGTTGTAAATTTTCAAATTATACAATCTATCAATCAAGTTATCAAATCGTGAATTTAGTTGTGTTAAAGCATAGCCTTTTCACAACTATAGTGGATATCATAGCATTACTAAGTGCCTCCTTTGCAATCAATTTCCATATTTCACTGATTAAAGTAGCTACTCAATTGTCCTCACGAGGCTGAGGGCACCTCAAAATCTTCTCTGTAGCCTGTAGGCACTCAACATTGAGGTAGGTAAGTCAGAGTAGCCGAGGGTTAAAAGCAACATCTAAAAAGAAAAAAAAAAAAAAAAACAAACCGTTTGCACCAATCGTTTTGAAATTCACATGTCGTTTTCTCATCTCGTTTATTTATTCTTCATCACGTTCTTTTCTTCCCCATGTGTGTTTCCCGTTTTCTCTTTATGGAAAAACGAGGCTTTTTATTCACCGTGCGTTCCTATACAACAAGAACTAATAGTAGTATTAATATTAGTAGTAGGTAGGTACCTTTTCTAATAGTACATACATAGATACCTAACCAGTGGCGTATTATCCATGAAAGCTACACTGATTTTTTTTTTCTAAGTGATAAGTGGCCACAAGTTAGGGTGGAAGAAGTCTATTACTTTTTTCCCGAGAGGTTTGATAGAGGGAACTGCTAAGGTCTTATATTCCCAAAATCGAAAGAAGGAAGACGGGATAGGAGAAAGCCAGTCGTACCGAGAACGAACATTTTCCGTTCGAACAAGCACCCTAGCGCTTACAAGGTAGATGCGCTACCAGAAACCAAGCTAACTAGGCTGGCGCATTTGTTTTCTACGTTCTAATTTTCTAATGAAAACGTTTTCCTTTGGACTAACTCAAGCAGAGTCTACACTATGCTCGATCAATGTCGTTAGCGTAAACGCTGCTTAGTAAATTGTTCAGGAAAGAGAGTAAATCTCGCACGTTGATGTTTCTCTCTCTCTCTATCAATATTTATCTAAAGCATTTCCTAAGAAAAGGCAATAATCCCAGGGATTATCTTGACTAACCCATTGAATATCATGTGCCCATTATGCTTGTCAGTTGTTAGGGTGAACTTATTTTATTCATGAAAAGTAAAGTTGTGGTAGACTTGCCACATCCACCAATGGAACTTGGTAAATATTCCCTGTCTTGTAAAATTGATTCAGTCACTAAACGGTTGTCAAATCCTCAGTGAATTTAAAATGGTAAATTGAACACATCCACAAATAATGTGCGTATTACTATTCCTGTGGTTCTCATGTTTGAATCAATTTTATTATTAATAATAATAGTGCTTATTTATACTGCTCGCATAGGACTGAAAAGTCCCTTTATTCCAGTGAGGTATGACTGCTGGGGTCAGAGTGTGTGATTATGGGGTATGCCATAGAGCTTTGACATCGATATTTCTGTTTGGTTTGGGTTTACACTCTACAAGACCATTTAGCTTGGAGCATACCTACTGGACCCATGTATGACTTCTGTGTTCAGTGACCTGTAGCTTTTTCCGCCACACACGTTCCCACTGTTTGGCAGACCTGTCAGAGAGTCGAAGCATGAGTGACTGGCCGGCCTTAGGTTGATCTTGAGAGAAATTCCGATTGTCTGACAGCCCTAGATCTGTCAGACAGTCGGAGTATGAGTGACTGGCCTCAGGTTCATCTTGAGAGAAATGGAGCAGGGACACCTGAGATTCTAATAAAGTATTGACATTGTTAAACTCAGAAAAAAGGCACCTCCCAAGAAGTTCAACATCTTGAGTACCACAACTTGGACCTTACATCTTCCACCCTATAAATACTCGAGGCGTTAAACATTAAGTCCGTCTGACGACTCTGGGGGCTTAGAAGAGAAGAAAAGAAATGGATGTCAGAAAATGGGAAGGGCAGAAGGAAGGAGAAAAATGGGATGGGAAGATATGGGAGGAAAAATGGGGGCGAAGGAAAAGTGGGACTATAATCCTGATTAAACAGAATGTAAACGTCGAGCATATCATGGAGATGACCTTTCAGCAAAGATCTTGCAGCACGAAGGCCTAGGCAAGCACAGAGATAAACATTGAATAGAACTTCGTATTAAGATTTGAAAGATGGAAATTCCTTTTGATTTGAAAATTGCACGCTGGAAAAGAGCCGAGCTCATAGGGAGAGGAGAGGGAATCTCTTTTGCTTCAAAGTATTAAAAAATTATTACGAGGAAAAAGCCTCCTTTTGAAATACTAAAAGGAAAATATTTTAGAAAATCATAAATTCATAATAAAGAAAATGAAAATGGAGAGAGAGAGGATTAAGAGGGGAAGAGGAGGATGAAAGGAAAAGAGAAGGAGGAGGAGGAGAGAGAGAGAGAGAGAGAGAGAGAGAGAGAGAAGAAAATATATTATAAACTTGGTAGGCAAGCGGATGTTTTGTTAGGAAAAAAATATATAGAAATAGTTTTCACCAGGAGCCCAAATAGGGGTAGCAAAAAATAGGGATGAAAAGAGGGAAGATATAGGTCAAAAGAGAAAGAGATCTGAAACTCACGTACACACTCACTTATTCATTAGCTCACAGATTGGAAAAATCTAGGCCAGGAAAAATAGGGCATTAGTCACCTATTTTTTTCTCCACCTTTCACACTTGACTGGAAAACATATAAAATAGAACAGAGCTAACTTGGAAAATAGAAATGGCAGGAGCTCAATACTTCCAAGAAGTGTATGATCACACTGTGAACGTCAAGGATTCAACAGGAATACAGGATTCAAAACTGAAGATTTGACAGAAGAGAACTTGGAAAAGACTGAACCAACTTAATTTGGAAAAGACACACTTATTCATTAGCTCACAGATTGGAAAAATCTAGGCCAGGAAAAATAGGGCATTATTCACCTATTTTTTTCTCCACCTTTCACACTTGACTGGAAAATATATAAAATAGAGCAGAGCTAACTTGGAAAATACAAATGGCAGGAGCTCAATACTTCCAAGAAGTGTATGATCACACTGTGAACGTCAAGGATTCAACAGGAATACAGGATTCAAAACTGAAGATTTGACAGAAGAGAACTTGGAAAAGACTGAACCAACTTAATTTGGAAAAGACGTGTTGTGGTTCTAGAGATAGAGCGATCAGTGTGTGAAATGTGAAATGTGAATGAGTGAATGGATCTCGTTCTTATAATATAAGATAGAGCAGAGCTAACTTGGAAAATACAAATAGCAGGAGCTCAATACTTCCAAGAAGTGTATGATCACACTGTGAACGTCAAGGATTCAACAGGAATACAGGGTTCAAAACTGAAGATTTGACAGAAGAGAACTTGGAAAAGACTGAACCAACTTAATTTGGAAAAGACAAAAGGAAAACAAAATCCGATCTCATTTACTGTCTCCAAACGAGACCAGATGTCCCAGAAAATTGCCATCGCGCCTGATTGCCCGTTCCAAGTAGGACACAATATTAGAAAGTCATAAAGAGTGGAAAAGACAAAGGAGAACAAAATCCGATCTCATTTACTGTCTCCAAACGAGACCAGATGTCCCAGCAAATTGCCATCGCGCCTGATTACCCGTTCCAAGTAGGACACAATATTAGAAAGTCATAAAGAAAATAACGAAACATGTGTGTCTATGGAAGTGAGGAGGCTGACAGTTGGTGTAAAGTGCTCCGACGAAAAAAGTCCCTCCAACGAAAAAGTCTCTTTTTATTTATTTTTCGAACAACGACGCTCCCGTTCGGCCATTGAAAATGATGTCTCTCAAATTGAGTCCGTAATGTACGGCATCAATTTTTGATAGGATAATCACATTCTTAATCCAGGAGGAACGTGATTTGAAAAGATGTTTTCAGAAAAAAAGTTCTGGATTTTTTTTGTACGGCATCAATTTTTGATAGGATAATCACATTCTTAATCCAGGAGGAACGTGATTTGAAAAGATGTTTTCAGAAAAAAAGTTCTGTAATTTTTTTCCTGTGGAAAGCATTTTAGGCACACTCTAATAAATCTAAATAAATCAATAAAAAAAAACTTCTGAACTATTATTTTATTGCATTCCAAGTTCAGGTACTTGTACACCTTTGTATGATTTGTAATTTTGTATGAAAAATGTATCATATTATGCCAGAGTTGCGTAGGTTAACTTCTGAACTATTATTTTATTGCATTCCAAGTTCAGCTACTTGTACAGTGTACACCTTTGTATGATTTGTAATTTTGTATGAAAAATGTTATGCCAGAGTTGCGTAGGTTAATGGCAGCAGATTTATTTTGGCTTAGAATTTATTATTCACATGATAGCAGCTTAGTGACGGCTACTCGCAAAGTGGATAGACCATTATTTCAATAGTGTTTTAAATTGATTTTTATATTTTTAACTTGTTTATTTATACCCTGATTTATTTTGGCTTAGAATTTATTATTCACATGATAGCAGCTTAGTGACGGCTACTCGCAAAGTGGATAGACCATTATTTCAATAGTGCTTTAAATTGATTTTTATATTTTTAACTTGTTTATTTATCCCCTACACATGATAGCAGCTTAGTGACGGCTACTCGCAAAGTGGATAGACCATTATTTCAATAGTGTTTTAAATTGATTTTTATATTTTTAACCTGTTTATTTATCCCTATCATTTTAATTTTCGACATATTTCCCTTAAAAGTCCAGCGCGTCTTCATCTCAACATATTTGGGAAAAGTTCTTTATCTGACTCTACTATTGGAATACAAACCCCATCAGCATGATGAACTACGAATCCCTCATGGGCAGGAGTGACTTCAAGGAGAGCTCTGTCCGTCAAGCATTCGTCCGCAAGGTGTACAGCATCCTCATGGTTCAACTCGCCATCACCACGGCCATCATAAGTCTCTTCCTCTTCAACCCTGACCTCAAGATGTTCGTCGTCTCCAACATGGGTTTCTTCTGGTTCATGAACCTCCTAGCGTTTGTCCTTCTCATGGCCATGGCTTGCTTCCAGGACCTCCGCCGCTCTTATCCTCTCAACTATGTCTTCCTCATGCTGTTCACCATCGTGCAAGGCATCACACTGGGTTCTGTCACGGTTGTGTTTCCGTTCAAGGCGGATTTTATCCTGAAGAAGGACAAGTTTAGGGGAGTCATGGGTATTATCATGAACATTTCTACTAACAGTTCTGTCACGGTTGTGTTTGATGCTGAGCAGATCCTGTACGCTGTGGCCATTACCTCTCTCATCTGCCTGGCCATCACCATCTTCTCCTTCCAAACCTCCGTGGATTTCACCGTCTGGGGAGGTTTCCTCTGCATCGCCGAGGAGAACGGAGAACGAGCGGAGTGAATGAAACAGGATGTATTGAAATGGGGAGTGAGAGAAATAGAGAGAAAAAGAAGAAGAAGAAGAAGAAGATGAAGAAGAAGAAGAAGAAGAAGATGAAGAAGAAGGAGAAGGAGAGAGTGAGAGAGAGAAATGTAGATACACATATGAGTGCAAGAAAAAAGGAATAAAAAGAGTTAGATGTATTGAATACAGGATGCATTGAAAAAGGATGAGGAAAAAGAAGAATAAAAAAGAGGAGAAGGAGAGAAAAGAAGAAGAATGATGGGAGGACAACACAAGTATGCCTTGTCACCTGAAGAGTACATCTTTGCTGCGTTGAATCTGTACGTGGATATTATTCAGATCTTCCTAAGTATTCTACAGATCATGTCGACTCAGGAATAAAGTGGAGCAAGTACGAGAGTGTCTCAGTTGTATTATTTCGACAGTCAGGGATCTTCTGTACAAACTTAGTTTTATTAAACAGACGTAGCTCGGAGCCTAATCGAAGTAACTTGGGGCCAAACTGATTAGGTACTTTGGGCGTAATCACTCTTCAATTCTGAGACGACCTTTGAAACTAACAGTCGGGCTAAACTAAAATTTATGAAAGAAATGGTTTTTATGATTTTATTGCTCAAGGCCGTCCTTGAATATCTAATGTAACGCGTCTATTTTTATACAGTCTATTATTATTGTAATGTCCATTTTACATTATTACATTTTCATGTAATGTGCACAGTTGTGGATGCTACATCCTTATATTTCATAAGAGATCATCATAATCTCATAATTTATATTTCATAATCATCTCATCTATCTGTCTTTAAAAGGAATTCCGAGATTTAAGAAGGTTCTCCCTTTCTTTTTTTTATTACATACAAAACACTTGGGGCTTTGTAGAACTTGGCCTTTTTCTAAAGAATTATGGAGGGTGTAAATTTCAGTTTCCGAGAAACGGAATAGCCTCTTTAGAAAGGGAAATCCCAGGCTTGTATGCTCCCTATTTAACATCCCCCAGCCAGACCAGGCTAGTCTACTCCCTGTTTAAAGTCCTCCCAGCCAGACCCCAACGGTTGACTCATGGTCCTATAGAAAATTTAGTAATTTCGGCACATCCACCAGCAGAGCAGAGTACCTAAATCAAATAATTTCATTTAAACAAAAGCAAAGGTTAAATTTAGATTGTGGTCTCATCGGCAATAATGAGTACATTTGACCCTTTGAGCCATCTCGTCGTTCCTGTGGTGTCAACTATGTATGTCACGGCGATTGAAATTCCCATTTGATTTGAATTTTGAATAGCAATATGGGCAATAAGCAGTATTAATTAGAGAAGAGTGAACCGCTTGAAGCGAAATATTTCACTAATCAGTGCTGAAAACAGTATAGCGAGTACAATACTGGTATGTAGGTAATACCTATCTTTTGAAAATTTAAATTGGAAATTGCTGAAACTGATACAAAGGCTTAGGAAGGTACCTACCTAAGTACCTATACATCATATACATAGATACCTACTAATAATGTATTATTTACATACCTATATGTATATACCTAGTATGGAATTGTATGTAGGTACCTAATACTTAGATTGCAATAGGTTTTTTTTTCTAATTCAAGTTATAGGTTGACATTCAACTCTAACATCTTCTTATTGAAAGAAAAGTGACTTTTTCTCGAGTCATAACGTCAAACGACACAAGCGTGAGATAGAAATTTTTTCTCGAGAAAGTTCAAAGACCCCCGAAATATTTTCTTTGGTGTCAATAAAATTTATTGTTATGGTAACGTGGGCCAAATATTGATGTCAGGTTTTTAAAAGCCAATTTAAGCCAGTCTAATTAGCGTGCGTCAGCTTTCTAAGCGCTAGGTCGTGGGTTCGATTACCGCCTGTGGTGTTTTTTTTTTATCCTAAACACATAAGGTTCGTTCTCGGAACAGCCAGCTTTCTCCTATCCTGTCTTCCATTCCTCTTCCCTTTCGGGACAATAAGACCTTGGCAGTTACAGTTCCCTCAATCAAAAAAGCCAATTTAGGTACAATAAACTATAAAGTAAAAGTGGGAATTTTCCAATGCAATTTTATTTCTATCCAGTACGTTACACATAATCTGTTGACAAGAGGATTTAATTTTATTAATGGAAAAAACTCGGACGGGCCGGGGCCGGGGCAGTAAAAGCATTTGCGGTGTGAAAATAGATAAAATCCGTGTGGTTTATTTTGTTCGAAACAATAGTTTTGAACAATAATAATTTAATCTATTGACTAATAAATAAAGTAAAAGTGCTTTATTTCAATATTTTCAATTAATACAGGGTTTCTCAACTGGACATGAACAGCGGACCAGTTTTGAATTTCATGAATGTCTGTACAACTAAGTTCGAGGTAAAGTTGTGATTGGCCTTTTTTTTTCTTTTGACAATTTTTTTCTGTGATACCTCCCCACATAGGTACCTACTAGAAATGTTGACAAATGATAAACTACTTCATATCTGGGTGCACATTATTGGTGCCAAAATTCTGACTTTAACTGCTAATTCCCATTTGTCGTCCAAACTTTCATCAACATTTTCAGGCCGATATTCGATCTTACTTCTCACACCCCATTTCTCAACAGCTAAATTTTCCGCATTAATCATTCGTTTCCCAACTAGTTTACCCAAGATCTCCTAGGTTGTTTCACAGATAAGGCATCACGTAGAATACATTACAGGCCGCGTTTCCCAAACTTTCTCATTAATTTCCTCGGAGATAAATCACGTGACGTCTTCTCGCTCAAAACGAAAGTTTCCTCGAAATCTGAAACTTGTCGACTTAGTTTCCTGAAACACATACACAACCCTACACGGAAAGTTTTGCCAGAGTCGTGTTTACCGCGCCTACCCCATTAATCAAACCTGGTTTTTCCGAAAACTTTAGACTTTTCTTCGTCATGTTCTTCGTTTCCCGTTGTCATTTTGTAATGTTTTGTAAAATTTTATGTCATTTTGTACTTTTGTTGTCATTTTGTACTTTCATTCTGCGTTTACCCCCAACTTCGATACTTCTCCTACCAGTCCTACCACATCAAACGCTTTGTTGAGATCAAAATTTGTGACAAATAACCAATTAGTTTTCCCTCACTGTCTACTTGAATGGCGAATCTTCTAATATAGGTAAATATATCAGCCACATTTATGACAACTTTGTGTCCTGTATGATAGCAAAAATCTCTTGACTAATGTTTAAACTTACTTTCAAGCTGGATCTTAATATTTTTAAATCTTCATGTCCAAGAATGTTCACAGCAAAGCTTAGTAAAAACCTACAAACTACAAAGTTTGTAATGCAAACATTAGAATCTTACACTTCCGCCGTTTGTAATGTTTTGTAAAATTTTATGTCATTTTGTACTTTTGTTGTCATTTTGTACTTTTATTCTGCGTTTACCCCCACTTCGATACTTCTCCTACCAGTCCTATCACATCAAACGCTTTGTTGAGATCAAATTTGTGACAAATAACCAATTAGTTTTCCCTCACTGTCTACTTGAATGGCGAATCTTCTAATATAGGTAAATATATCAGCAACATTTATGGCAACTTTGTGTCCTGTATGAAGTATGATAGCAAAAAACTCTTGACTAATGTTTATCGGAACGCCACCTTTATACTTCCGCCGCGTGCCGTCCAAATACACAAATAGTGACGTCCTTTCCTTATAGCAACCTTTAACCTAGTTTTCGCCCAGGGGAGGGGACAAATTCGTATCCAGCTTAGGAAGTTAATGGGGCCAGATGCGGTACTTAGCTCCCGTATTAAAAAAAAGGTTGGTACAAATTAAATTACGGAGCTTAAAAGCTTTAACTTACACAGTCATTTGAATGGCTTTAAATTGCACGGCAAGATAAGAGTACATATAAGAAGGGAAGGAGAAACTCTTTAACCGAGAGAGGGTTGTCCCAGTTCTGTTTGTTTTTAGCGTTTCGAATTTACCGCATTTCCAAACATTTCTCAAAGAGAGAGAGAAAAAAAAAAGAGAGAGAAAGAGAAAGAGAAAAGACATTAACTATATGTATGTTGCAAATGCTAAGGCAACCTATAGACGTTCCGGTATGCCTGACAGACAAGTGAACCGGAGCCGGTCTGTCAGGTGTACTGAGGGGTGTGTAGGGGTCTTCCGGTAGGTAGGTACACCATTGTGCGAGTTTGTTCACTCTTTCTCCTTCCCAAAAAAAAAAGAAACCGTTTGCACCAATCGTTTTGGAATTCACATGTCGTTTTCTCATCTCGTTTATTTATTCTTCATCACGTTCTTTTCTTCCCCGTGTGTGTTTCCCAATTTCTCCTTATGGAAAAACGAGGCTTTTTATTCACCGTGCGTTCCCATACAACAAGAACTAATAGTAGTATTAATATTAGTAGTCAGTAGGTACCTTTTCTAATAGTACATATATAGATACCTAACCAATGGCGTATTATCCATGAAAGCTACACTGATTTTTTTCTTTTTTTTTCTAAGTGATAAGTGGCCACAAGTTAGGGTCTATTGCTTAAGAAGTCTATTGCTTTTTTTTTTCCCGAGAGGTTTGATAGAGGGAACTGCTAAGGTCTTATCTTCCCGAAATCGAAAGAAGGAAGACGGGATAGGAGAAAGCCAGCCGTTCCGAGAACGAACATTTTCCGTTCGAACAAGCAGCCTAGCGCTTACAAGGTAGATGCGCTACCAGCAACCAAGCTACCTAGACTGAGAGGAATAACTTTACAATTGATTAAAATGATTCAGTACTGCTTTGGAAAACCCAAGCAGAGTCTACACTATGCTCGATCAATATCGTTAGTGTAAACGCTGCTTAGTAAATTGTTCAGGAAAGAGAGTAAATCTTGCACGTTGATGTTGTTGTATGGAAACAAATAACGTGGAGCGAATAGGAGAGAGAGAGAAATCCGTGAGCACAATTTAAACATTATGGAGAAAACAGAAAACTAGGAGAATAGGTTGAGAAATCTGGGAGGTTGAGAAAACTGGAGGAATGGGAGAGAAATTTGGAAGATGGGCGAGAGAATTGAGAGTAAAGAGTGCAGAGGGAGAGAATGAAGATAAGAGAGGAAGAAAAAAACAGAGGAAAAAAGAAGCAGTTACACATACATATGAGTGTGAGAAAAGGAGAACGGAGAACGAGCGGAGTGAATGAAACAGGATGTATTGAAATGGGGAGTGAGAGAAATAGAGAGAAAAAGAAGAAGATGAAGAAGAAGGAGGAGGAGAGAGTGAGAGAGAGAAATGTAGATACACATATGAGTGCAAGAAGAGGAGAACGGAGAACGAGCGGAGTGAATGAAACAGGATGTATTGAAATGGGGAGTGAGAGAAATAGAGAGAAAAAGAAGAAGAAGAAGGAGAGGAGGAGAGAGTGAGAGAGAGAAATGTAGATACACATATGAGTGCAAGAAAAAAGGAATAAAAAGAGTTAGATGTAGGTATTGAATACAGGATGCATTGAAAAGGGATGAGGAAAAAGAAGAATAAAAAAGAGGAGGAGGAGGAGGAGAGAAAAGAAGAAGAAAAAGAAAGACAAGTAGGTACATAGTTATATCGTTAAAGTAGGAAATAGGATGTATTAAAAAAAAAAAGAGTGAGAGAAAATACAAAAGAGAGAGAGAGAAAGGGGGGGAGGAAGAGGGTATTATACGATAAATTCCCACCCAAATATGTACCTACCTAATATAAAGCTACAAACATAATGGCATATAGTATACATAATTACCACACACCATTTTATTTTTTTTCGAGTGACACCCACCCACCACACACACCCATCACACACACGCCACACACCCATCACACACACCACACATCCATCACACTACCTATGTAGCATGCACCTACCTAATATATGGCTACAAACATAATGGCATATAGTATACATATACCATTTACCATATAGCAAAGTTTATAAAAAGGCTATTTTCTCTTTCTCTCACGTCAAGAAGAAAGGAATAAAAAGAGTTAGATGTATTGAATACAGGATGCATTGAAAAAGGATGAGGAAAAAGAAGAATAAAAAAGAGGAGGAGAAGGAGAAGGAGAGAAAAGAAGAAGACAAAGAAAGACAAGTAGGTACATAGTTATATCGTTAAAGTAGGAAATAGGATGTATTGAAAAAAAGAGTGAGAGGAAATACAAAAGAGAGAGAGAGAAAGAGGGAGGGGGGGGGAAGAGGGTATTATACGATAAATTCCCACGCAAATAATTATGTACCTACTAGTGGTTGACCCGCCCTTTGTACGGGACCACCACACAGACACACACCACCCCCACACACCACACCCACACCCACACACCCATCACACACACGCCACACACCCATCACACACACCACACATCCATCATTACACACACCCATCACACACACACACCACACACCCATCACACTACCTATGTAGCATGTACCTACCTAATATATGGCTATACAAACATAATGGCATATAGTATACATATAGATAAAATTCCATACCTCAGCTGGGATTGAACCCACGCCCTCCTGTTTACCAGGCGAGCGCCTTGACCACTACACCACCGAGGTAGGTCAGAAAACAGCGTAGTGTAGAATAGGACATTGTCTGCCAGTTTGTTACTTATTTTTCTGACTAGCTAATACTGACTGCCTGCTAGTCTGCTATGTAGGTGCTTATTTTGCTAATACTGACTATACTAGTAACCAGTAAGTGTTTTGGACCTCTAGTAGGCGCCTTCTTAATTGATCTTAATTATGAAAGATCTCTCTGTATGACTGAGACCCCTCAGTATTACTGGGTCTCCTTCCATGTTATTAGCTTAATACAAGATGTCTTCTTTGAATAAACTTGTAAATAACAACTCTCTCTCTCTTTCTCTCTCTCTCTGTATCTTTCTCTCTATCCTTCTTTCTCTCTCTCTCTATCAATATTTATCTAAAGCATTTCCTAAGAAAAGGCAATAATCCCAGGGATTATCTTGACTAACCCATTGAATAGCATGTACCCATTATGCTTGTTAGTTGTTAGGGTTAACTTATTTTATTCATGAAAAGTAAAGTTGTGGTAGACTTGTCACATCCACCAATAGAACTTGGTCTTGTAAAATATTCCCTGTCTTGTAAAATTGTTTCATTCACTAAACGGTTGTCAAATCCTCAGTGAATTTAAAATGGTAAATTGAACACTTCCACCAATAATGTGCGTATTACTATTCCTGTGATTCTCATGTTTGAATCAATTTTATTAATAATAATAATAGTGATTAATAATAGTGCTTATATACTACGATAGGACTGAAAAGTCCCTTTACTCCAGCAGTAGGCTACTACTATTATTGTGATCAAATTCTCAAATTATATTGAGGATTGAATTCCATACCGCGGCCGGAATTGAATCCACGCCCTCCTGTTTATTCCACCAATAATGTGCGTATTACTATTCCTGTGGTTCTCATGTTTGAATCAATTTTATTATTGTGTCTTGTTACCAAGCTCGAGTAGACGTTGTAAATTTTCAAGTTAATCAATCTGTCAATCAAATTATCAAATCGTGAATTTAGTTGCGTTAAAGCATAACCTTTTCACAACTATAGTGGATATCATAGCATTACTAAGTGCCCCCTTTGCAATCCATTTCCATATTTCAATAATATTTTTACTCTGCTAATGCCCCCTCTTATCCGTGTCTGAGTGTGCTTTCCACTTAGAAGATTTTCTTCAATTGGTTTACGCCTCCCCGTTTGCTTTCGAAAAATAAAGAGGTCAGAAAAAAAGGGTTGTTAGGGATAATTTATGGGCATTAAACATAGGAAGGAAGCAAATACAATGAAGGTATAACTATGTTTAGCCTTCTGGGATAGGAAGATAGGACTGAAAGAGTTCCTTTATTCCCATTAATCGTCCCATTATTTTTGCCTGTATTTTTGTCTTGTCTTGTATTTTTGCAATTTTATGGATTGGAGTAAGTCCGTGAGCCTCTCTGATTCCCAAGTCTACAGTAGCATTGTTACCTCTATGTTATTTTGGGATGTCGCTTTTTAGGATTTTCCGCAAATTTAGGTGATTTACCTACTAGTCCTCTCAATGTCAAGATAAAGTCCTCTCAATGTCAACTTCATTTTTTCGGTTACTTTGTGAAGATCCACCTTTCCCTCCTCGGCGTACTTTATGAGAATAGCTTCCAAAAAAGTACTTTAAGTCTTTGGCAACTTTAGATACTTCAATACTCATAGAAGACAATATCAGTACAATTTTACAATGTGGAGGTACACCATTTGAAGAATCTAAGAAGTTTTTTTTTCCACTGAATTCCTTGGATGGTTAACTCTTCAAGCGTTTTACTTCTCATCGTTGGTGTTCGCTGCTTAAACGGTCAATTCGTTGAATACGTTGCCTAGTTCACTTTTTACATCGTACGTACAATTCCTCATACATACCATTTTTTTTTCTATGTTACTTTTCTCATAGCATTATTTTTCTTTCCTCCATGGAGAATTAAAACAACATTTATACTTTTATAGCCATCAGAACCTGACGTATGTTTTTCCCTAGCAACCTCCCCTCTTCTGGAAATTTCTCCTCACGCCTTCCCCTCAATTTCCCTCTCCCTCCTCCACTTTCTTCATATCCATTTCACTTTTGACAGGCTTTCTCCCTCACACTTTGCCATGGAAAAAAAATTGGATATGACAGCTAACTTACTCACAATTGGGCATGAAAGTTCCATTAGGAATTAGTATCTTGATTGGAGAAAAGTTTATCCTTCAAACTCCGTCTGGAGAGTTGAGTGAATACTCCCGTTGTTTTTAGTATTGAGGTTCACACAAAAACTCCGCTTTGCTTAATATTTAGATATTACATAAGCAAATTTTTTGATTTGTTTGATTTGAACAAAAAAAGGTTTGATAGAGGCAACTGTAACAACGGAGATTTTGTCAGCTGTCTATCAGCTCCAGCCCTAGGCTGATCAGCTGACCACTTTTGGGCTGACATATTGGTTACAACATTTATAAGCTGATGTTGGATTTTTCACAACTTTTTACGTAGGAATCGACCTTTTATTCATAATTTTTACCCAACTGCAACTGCTCCATTATTGAGAAAAAAAGCTACTTACTTATAGAGACTAAAAAAATGCTAAGGGGACAACATTTATAAGCTGATGTCCTTCGTACTCAAGCTTTGCAAATTCTTTAGAAAGGGAAATCCCAGGCTTGTATGCTCCCTATTTAACATCCCCCAGCCAGACCAGGCTAGTCTACTCCCTGTTTAAAGTCCTCCCAGCCAGACCCCAACGGTTGACTCATGGTCCTATAGAAAATTTAGTAATTTCGGCACATCCACCAGCAGAGCAGAGTACCTAAATCAAATAATTTCATTTAAACAAAAGCAAAGGTTAAATTTAGATTGTGGTCTCATCGGCAATAATGAGTACATTTGACCCTTTGAGCCATCTCGTCGTTCCTGTGGTGTCAACTATGTATGTCACGGCGATTGAAATTCCCATTTGATTTGAATTTTGAATAGCAATATGGGCAATAAGCAGTATTAATTAGAGAAGAGTGAACCGCTTGAAGCGAAATATTTCACTAATCAGTGCTGAAAACAGTATAGCGAGTACAATACTGGTATGTAGGTAATACCTATCTTTTGAAAATTTAAATTGGAAATTGCTGAAACTGATACAAAGGCTTAGGAAGGTACCTACCTAAGTACCTATACATCATATACATAGATACCTACTAATAATGTATTATTTACATACCTATATGTATATACCTAGTATGGAATTGTATGTAGGTACCTAATACTTAGATTGCAATAGGTTTTTTTTTCTAATTCAAGTTATAGGTTGACATTCAACTCTAACATCTTCTTATTGAAAGAAAAGTGACTTTTTCTCGAGTCATAACGTCAAACGACACAAGCGTGAGATAGAAATTTTTTCTCGAGAAAGTTCAAAGACCCCCGAAATATTTTCTTTGGTGTCAATAAAATTTATTGTTATGGTAACGTGGGCCAAATATTGATGTCAGGTTTTTAAAAGCCAATTTAAGCCAGTCTAATTAGCGTGCGTCAGCTTTCTAAGCGCTAGGTCGTGGGTTCGATTACCGCCTGTGGTGTTTTTTTTATCCTAAACACATAAGCTTCGTTCTCGGAACAGCCAGCTTTCTCCTATCCTGTCTTCCATTCCTCTTCCCTTTCGGGACAATAAGACCTTGGCAGTTACAGTTCCCTCAATCAAAAAAGCCAATTTAGGGTTCTGTCACGGTTGTGTTTGATGCTGAGCAGATCCTGTACGCTGTGGCCATTACCTCTCTCATCTGCCTGGCCATCACCATCTTCTCATTCCAAACCTCCGTGGATTTCACCGTCTGGGGAGGTTTCCTCTGCATCGCCACCCTTGTTATGTTCCTCTTCAGTCTCGTTGTCATTTTCTTCCCCTCCAAGACACTCGTGTTCCTCATGGGCTGTGCAGGAGCTGTCCTGTTCTCCCTATATCTTCTGTATGACACTCAGCTCATGATGGGAGGACAACACAAGTATGCCTTGTCACCTGAAGAGTACATTTTTGCTGCGTTGAATCTGTACGTGGATATCATTCAGATCTTCCTAAGTATTCTGCAGATCATGTCGACTCAGGAATAAAGTGGAGCAAGTACGAGAGTGTCTCAATTGTATCATTTCGACAGTCAGGGATGTTCTGTACAAACTTAGTTTTATTAAACAGACGTAGCTCGGAGCTTAATCGAAGTAACTTGGGTTGATGGGAGGACAACACAAGTATGCCTTGTCACCTGAAGAGTACATCTTTGCTGCGTTGAATCTGTACGTGGATATTATTCAGATCTTTCTAAGTATTCTACAGATCATGTCGACTCAGGAATAAAGTGGAGCTAGTACGAGAGTGTCTCAGTTGTATCATTTCGACAGTCAGGGATGTTCTGTAAAAACTTGGTTTTATTAAACAGACGTAGCTCGGAGCTTAATCGAAGTAAAATGGAGCCAAACTGATTACTTTGGGCGTAATCACTCTTCAATTCTGAGATGACCTTTGAAACTAACAGTCGGGCTAAACTAAAATTTATGAAAGAAATAGTTTTTATTATTTTATTGCTCAAGGCTGTCCTTGAATATATACTGATTACTTTGGGCGTAATCACTCTTCAATTCTGAGATGACCTTTGAAACTAACAGTCGGGCTAAACTAAAATTTATGAAAGAAATGGTTTTTATCATTTTATTGCTCAAGGCTGTCCCTTAATATCTAATGTAACGCGTCCATTTTTATACAGCCTATTACTATTGTAATGTCCATTTTACATTATTACATTTTCATTGTAATGTGCACAGTTGTGGATGCTACATCCCTATATTTCATAAGAGATCATCATAATCTCATAATTTATATTTCATAATCATCTCATCTATCTGTCTTTAAAAGGAATTCCGAGATTTAAGAAGGTTCTCCCTAAAGACTCTGTCTTCAGAAATGGAAGATAACTTCTCTTAGATAAGTTATAGCTATTAGAAACACAAGATAAATATCTCCCATGAGCAAAGGTCATCCCTGGCTTTAGAAGGATTTAAAAAGATGAAATAAAGTGAGATGATGTGAGAAGCAAAATAATACCCCGACTAGGAGAAGAATCAGAAAAGAAAAAGTAGAGAGATTAAACTGAGGGTGTGAGGAAACATGACTAACTGAAAGCATTCGTTCTAGTCATTGCTTTGAGAATAACCAGTGTGGTGTTGGAAATAACGCTGATAGATAGTACACCGTACAGTCACATACTGTGTCAAAGTGCCAGAGGTATGGGGTCAGAGTGTGTGATTATGGGGTAAGCCATAGACTCCATAGAGTATAGAGCTTTGACATCGATATTTCTGTTTGGTTTGGGTTTACACTCTACACGAGCATACCTATTTGGCCAATGTATGACTTCTGTGTTCAGTGACCTGTAGCTTTTTCCGCCACACACGTTCCCACTGTTTGGCAGACCTGTCAGTCGAAGCATAAGTGACTGGCCGGCCTTAGGTTAATCTTGAGAGAAATTCCGATTGTCTGACAGCCCTAGATCTGCCCGACAGTCGGAGTATGAGTGACTGATGGCCTCAGGTTCATCTTGAGAGAAATGGAGCAGGGACACCTGAGATTCTAATGAAATATTGACATTTTTAAACTCAGAAAAAAAGGCACCTCTCCCAAGAAGTTCAACATCATGAGTACCACAACTTGGACCTATCATCTTCCACCCTATAAAGACTCGAGGCGTTAAATACTAAGTCCGTCTGACGACTCTGGGGGCTTAGAAGAGAAGAAAAGAAATGGATGTCAGAAAATGGGAAGGGCAAAAGGAAGGAGGAGGAGGACAATGGGATGGGAAGATATGGGTGGAAAAATGGGGGCGAAGAGACGAGTGTGGGGTGTGAGGAAACATGACTAACTGAAAGCATTCGTTCTAGTCATTGCTTTGAGAATAACCAGTGTGGTGTTGGAAATAACGTTGATAGATAGTACACCGTACAGTCACATACTGTGTCAAAGTGCCAGAGGTATGACGAGAAGAATCAGAAAAGAAAAAGTAGAGAGATTAAACTGACGAGTGTGGGGTGTGAGGAAACATGACTAACTGAAAGCATTCGTTCTATAGTCATTGCTTTGAGAATAACCAGTGTGGTGTTGGAAATAACGCTGATAGATATTACACCGTACAGTCACATACTGTGTCAAAGTGCCAGAGGTATGACTGCTGGCTGGGGTCAGAGTGTGTGATTGTGGGGTATGCCATAGAGCTTTGACATCGATATTTCTGTTTGGTTTGGGTTTACAGTCTACAAGTCCATTTACCTTGGAGCATACCTACTTGGCCAATGTACATATATGACAGTGACCTGTCATAGCTTTTTCCGCCACACACTGTCTGACAGACCTAGATCTGTGAGTGACCGGCCTTAGGTTGCTCATGAGAGCCATGCACCAAGGAAAACTGAGATTCTAATACAGTATTGACATTTTTAAACTCAGAAAAAAGGCACCTCCCTCGGAGTTCAACATCTTGAGTACCACAACTTGGACCTTACATCTTCCACCCTATAAATACTCGAGGCGTTAAATACTAAGTCCGTCTGACGACTCTGGGGGCTTAGAAGAAAAGAAATGGATGTCAGAAAATGGGAAGGGCAGAAGGAAGGAGAAAAATGGGATGGGAAGAAGGGGAAAAGGAAGGGGGAGGAGAAGGAGGAGGACAATGGGATGGGAAGATATGGGAGGAAAAATGGGGGCGAAGGAAAAGTGGGACTATAATCCTGATTAAACAGAATGTAAACGTCGAGCATATCATGGAGATGACCTTTCAGCAAAGATCTTGCAGCACGAAGGCCTAGGCAAGATAAAATAAATGGAGAGACGGGAAAAGGGTTGCCAGTTAGCAGAGTGGTCCGTAACCTGAGGAAGGCAAAAACAAGGAAGAGCTATTTTTTTATTTATTTTTATTTTTTTTCGAGTGACCGACTGTGCAGTGCACTATGTCGGATTACACTTAGCAAGGACACACATATCAATACTGAGGTGATTGCAAGGTAAGTCACAAGGTTGCTTGATTGCATCATAAAGGACAAGGTAGTTGAAAGGATTGCTCCTTACACGTATTGCCCCAAGCCAAAGGTTCTTTTTCAACTTCTTCTCCTCCACCTCCTCCTTCGTCTTCTCATTTTTCGTCTACTTCTCCAAAAAGGCCACTTGAGACCGCCGAGGTTAAGAAACGCTGAGCTTGGCAAGAAGAATAGTGACGTCCTTTCCTTATAGCAACCTTTAACCTAGTTTTCGCCCAGGGGAGGGGACAAATTCGTATCCAGCTTAGGAAGTTAATTGGGCCAAATGCGGTACTTAGCTCCGTATTAAAAAAAAAGGTTGGTACAAATTAAATTACGGAGTTTAAAAGCTTTAACTTACACAGTCATTTGAATGGCTTTAAATTGCACGGCAAGATAAGAGTATAAGAAGGGAAGGAGAAACTCTTTAACCAAGAGAGGGTTGTCCCAGTTCTGTTTGTTTGTTTTTAGCGTTTCGAATTTACCGCATTTCCAAACATTTCTCAAAGAGAAAAAAAAAAGAGAGAGAAAGAGAAAAGACATTATCTATGTATGTTGCAAATGCTAAGGCAACCTATAGACGTTCCGGTATGCCTGACAAGTGAAGCGGCAAGCGGAGCCAGTCTGTCAGGTGTACCGAGGGGTGTGTAGGGGTCTTCCGGTAGGTACACCATTGTACGAGTTTGTTCACTCTTTCTCCTTCAAGGTGGAAAATAATATTCAGATGATAATGAAAGCAACATCGGTGGCCGATGAGGTATCACACTAAGCTTTATTCTGTATAAAACTCTTTAACCGAGAGAGGGTTGTCCCAGTTCTGTTTGTTTTTAGCGTTTCGAATTTACCGCATTTCCAAACATTTCTCAAAGAGAAAAAAAAAAGAGAAAGAGAAAAGACATTATCTATGTATGTTGTAAATGCTAAGGCAACCTATAGACGTTCCGGTATGCCTGACAAGTGAAGCGGCAAGCGGAGCCGGTCTGTCAGGTGTACTAAGGGGTGTGTAGGGGTCTTCCGGTAGGTACACCATTGTACGAGTTTGTTCACTCTTTCTCCTTCAGGTGGAAAATAATATTCAGATGATAATGAAAGCAACATCGGTGGCCGATGTGGTAGATATCACACTAAGCTTTATTCTGTGATATCCACAAAAAGTTGAGAAAATGATCTGCTTTAACACAAATAATTTCACGATACGATGCGATTTGATTGATTGATTTTGATATTGAAAGGATCTGTTCAAGAATGGCCGAAAGACAAATCGAGTTTTCAGAAGAAAACCATTTTCAGGATTTCACAAAAACTCGTGTAGGTATCTATGTGAATAATTGAGACATTAACATTTTTTCTTTTTTCGGACTTGCACTATACTCTGCATTAGGCAAGAGGTTTTAATCAAAAAGGGCCAAGTAGGATAAGTTCACCGGAGATAACTCTATCTAGAACTTTTTGGTACATCTGACAACCAAACCAGACCGTCTAAAGTGGGCCTTAGGAATACATAGCTACCGAAAAACAGCTCGTACATTATGCATTGTATACTTTGTAATGCGAACTTTTGCATTTTTTCGGTGTTCGCGGATTTCGCGATTATGTTCGCGGATTTCGCGATTATGTTCGCGGATTTGGCGATTTTGTTCGCGGATTTAGCTGACATTAACATTTTTTCTTTTTTCGGACTTGCACTATACTCTGCATTAGGCAAGAGGTTTTAATCAAAAAGGGCCAAGTAGGATAAGTTCACCGGAGATAACTCTATCTAGAACTTTTTGGTACATCTGACAACCAAACCAGACCGTCTAAAGTGGGCCTTAGGAATACATAGCTACCGAAAAACAGCTCGTACATTATGCATTGTATACTTTGTAATGCGAACTTTTGTATACTTTTTTTTCGGTACTTTTTTTCTTTCTTATTTACAATTCCCTAAACTACGCAAATAGAGAGAGAGAGAGAGAGAGAGAGAGAGAGAGAGAGAGAGAGAGAAAAAGGGAGAGAGAGAAATTGCGAATCTACATGGTAAAGATAAATAACCAAACTGTTCTCTTGAACTTAAACCATAATTTCGTTTCAAAAGCATTATTTCAACTTGGGGTATACATTTTGTATAGCATAATGGTAGAATAACAAGAATAAGAAAGTAGAAGAGGAGGGGAGGAAGAGGAGAAGAAAATTTTAAGAAGAGACGTTCTTCCTAGACTGAAGGGGAAGAGGGAGAAAGATAGAGGAGGGGAGGAAGAGGAGGGGAGGGAGAGGAGAAGAAAAATGGAGGGACGTTCTTCGTAGACTGAAGGGGAAGAGGGAGAAAGAAAGAGGAGGGGAGGGAGAGGAGAAGGAAAATGGAGGGACGTTCTTCGTAGACTGAAGGGGAAGAGGGAGAAAGAAAGAGGAGGGGAGGGAGAGGAGAAGGAAAATGGAAGAAGGAAGAGACGTTCTTCTTAGACTGATGCCTTGAAGTTCTGGGTTCGAATCTCAGTCGGGGCGAAAAAAACTTTTCCGTTCCCTATAGGTACCATTAATGTAAAAGAATGTGTTCTGAAGTTAGGCGAGGTACTTCAATAGGCAAAGAGAGAGAGAGAGAGAGAGAGAGAGAGAGAGAGAGAGAGAGAGAGAGAAAGGGAGAGAGAGAAATTGCGAATCTACATGGTAAAGATAAATAAGCAAACTGTTCTCTTGAACTTAAACTATACATTTCGTTTCAAAAGCATTATTTCAACTTGGGGTATACATTTTGTGTAGGTAGCATAATGGTAGAATAACAAGAATAAGAAAGTAGAAGAGGAGGGGAGGGAGAGGAGGGGAGGGAGAGGAGAAGGAAAATGGAAGAAAGAAGAGACGTTCTTCTTAGACTGCCTTGAAGTTCTGGGTTCGAATCACAGATGGGGCGAAAAAAACTTTTCCGTTCCCAGATGGGCATCATGAATGTATTAAATTATTAAAAAAACATGTCCTGAAGTTAGGCGAGGTACTTCAATTATTGAGAAAAAAAGCTACTTACTTATAGGGTCTAAAAAAATGCTAAAGGGTCAGCAAAAATACCAAGCTCATTAGAAGCTTAAAAACGTTAGCCTAGAAATACCTCCCTACCCCCTTTCGTGTTCAAAAGGAAAATTTACCACCGCCATAACATGGATTAAAATCTTTTTTTATTACATACAAAACACTTGGGGCTTTGTAGAACTTGGCCTTTTTCTAAAGAATTATGGAGGGTGTAAATTTCAGTTTCTGAGAAACGGAATAGCCTTTTTTTTTGTTGAGAATAATATTATGGTAGGTATGTCTCGTATTTCAGTTCTGAGAATCAGCAGAGGGATTACTGTTTGGCTGATGTTTATAATCCTGGTTTTATTTTCAATTTAAAATTACTTAGATTGGTAGGTGGATGTGTTTTGTTTAGGGCGAATGAAAAAATTCCACTTGATCTTTTTTATTTAAATTATATTTTCAATTTATATGTTAAAACAGGTAGGCATCAATATCTATGTAGGTACCTATTGTTCTTTTTTTTCCTCAGAAGGTGAAAAAAAAGATGTAGAGAGCAAGCGTGTGTGAGGGGGAGAGAGAGTGAGAGGGAGGGTTGGACGGATGGAGAGAGAGAGAGAAGGAAATAAAGAATGGATAATATTATGAACAGAATTCCCAGTGGCGTCTCGACATCATTTCGAATTCCCTCCGTCTCCTCTTCCTTTCCCCTCTTTACATTTCTCTCCCTCTCCCCTTTTCCCATTTCCCTCCCTCCTCAACCCCTCACTCTCCTCTCTTCCCCCCTCCTCCTCCCTCTTCCC
>NW_007379316.1:13767-16435 GCF_000475195.1 Diaphorina citri | reverse complement strand
CCCCCCCCCCCCCAACATAAATACTAATGATTAAGATTTCCAAACGCAAAAAAGACAGACAACCTACTTACATTTTTGCCCCTAGATAGCCATCACCCCCTTTATCGCTCCTTTTATTGATCGCCCCCCATATCGTCCCCTAAGGCTTCATCGCCCCCATGAAAATCTCCATCGCCTCCCAGGGGGCAATATCGCCCAGGTTGGGAACCACTGCTTTAGGCCATTATAATCAAAAAGAACCTATTCCGCGTTCTCCCTTCTTTCATAAAATTCCCTCAATTCGCTTCTACCTCTCTTCCCAAACTGCCCTTATCACCCAGATGTTTGTAAAGTTTCTTTTCATGCCCATGTTCGCTATCTTGCATTTGTTATTCACAATTTTGCCAAATTACATTTCTCATGTGGGACTCCGAAATTCCCACTTTCTCTTCCCCCTCTTTTTCTCTCCTCGAAAAAAGGGTAATTTTCTTGTAAAAAAAAGAAAACAGGATCCCTCCCTAAACAAGTAGGTATATATAGGGATGGATTGTATGGATAGACATAACGTACCTATAGGTTCTTGCATTTGTTATTCACAATTTTGCCAAATTACATTTCTCATGTGGGACTCCGAAATTCCCACTTTCTCTTCCCCCTCTTTTTCTCTCTTCGAAAAAAGGGTAATTTTCTTGTAAAAAGAAGAAAACAGGATCCCTCCCTAAACAAGTAGGTATAGGGATGGATTGTATGGATATACATAACGTACCTACAGGTTAGCTACCTTCTTTCATAAAATTCCCTCAATTCGCTTCTACCTCTCTTCCCAAACTGCCCTTATCACCCAGGTGTTTGTAAAGTTTCTTTTCATAATACCCATGTTCGTTATCTTGCATTTGTTATTCACAATTTTGCCAAATTACATTTCTCATGTGGGACTCCGAAATTCCCACTTTCTTTTCCCTCCTCCCTTTTTCTCTCCTCGAAAAAAGGGTAATTTTCTTGTAAAAAAAGAAAATAGGATCCCTCCCTAAACAAGTAGGTATATATAGGGATGGATTGTATGGATATATATACATACGTACCTATAGGTTAGGTAGGTCTTTTACATTCCTTTTTGGGTTTTCAGGAATTTTTCTTTTGAAAACTACTTATCTACGTTTTAAAAGTCTCCTTTTTTCATCTCATTTCTTCTGCTCTTTTAAATTACCTTTGAACAAAAGAAAAGAAACATAAATCTTTTGAGAAGAATAAGAAAAGTCTCCTTTTTTCATCTCATTTCTTCTGCTCTTTTAAATTACCTTTGAACAAAAGAAAAGAAACATAAATCTTTTGAGAGAAAAAAAAGACAGACACCGAAGCGAATACAATAGTCCGTCCACTATACCTTTTATTATTAGTAATAATAAAGGAAGGACGGACTAAAAAGGAAATGTTTTTGGTTTGGCCTGGTGGGCATAGGTACTTGTTTTTCCTTTTCCACAAGGCCTCCTGCAGATCTTTTATTCCTTTTAGAAAAGCCCTAAAAGGTTGTTAGATATTTAGTTTATTATTTTATAGAACGTATTTTATGTAGGTACATGTTTATATTTTTTACTGTGAGTGATATCAAAGAAGGTACCTTTTTTTAATACATGATAGGTACATACCGTACTCGCACATAGATACATATCTGCATTTTCGATTCCGATGTACCTAGTACGTAGGTATGTATGTTGGTACCTATAGGTACTTTTGTAAGTAGGTACCTATGATTTTTTTTTTTTTACCTACTTATCACAGGATAATTCAAAAGGTTTTCAATTTAAGTTTTAAATTCAATTTTTTCAATTTTATGAAGAAAATAGAGCACACTAAATACTTATTCTGTGAAGTTTTTCATTTTTGTAGGGTACCTAAGTAGGTATCTAGGTAAAAGTTTAAATATTTTATTCCAGCACTCAGCGCATTATCAAATCGGGATGCAGAATCTCTCAATCTGAGTAGTGAAATTCTTTGAAAGTAGTGAAATTCTTCCACACCTAAAGCGTACAGTGTTGCCATATAGCGAGATCATAATGGAATTATCCATGGAGTTAAGGAAGACAAACATTAGCATGTATATCGTGGAAAGTGAGTCGACTTTGCCCTATACTCCATATATTCTCAGAAGATGAAAATATGCATTTCTATACGAGCATATAGTATACCTAGGCTTACCAAACGTCCCGAATTGGGCATGTCGCGAGTCGCGAGGTAATGTTTGGTCACTCAAAATAAACGATAGATATCATACACGCTTTATAAGCCTGTGAAATGGGAAAAATCTCCTAGCATCCACAATAGGTAGACCGAAATCGTAGGAACATTGCTGTTTTCGTCATTTAAAGAAATCACAAAAGTGTCCCGGCGTCCCGTTCAGTTTTTCATTTTGGGGCGTTTTGTCCCGAATTTCCTAGGTACATTTTTTGGTAGTCAGAATAATGTTTAATTTGTTTCTTGTTTAAAGTGGACTGAGAGACTTAAGATGGTCCGCCAGATAGTCTAACTACTTCTTTAGTGATAGTCACTTAGTGGACTAACTACTTCTTTGCTAAAATAAATGTGGACTATCTGGCGGACCATCTTAAGTCTCTCAAAAAGCAGAGTGGTTTACGATTTTTGACTGTTTATTTCTAAAAAACTACAACAATAAATGCAAAAAAGTTTGTTT
>NW_007379316.1:8074-13760 GCF_000475195.1 Diaphorina citri | reverse complement strand
TTTATTTTTTTTTTATTTTTTTTTTGAGTGACCGACTGTGCAGTACACTATGTCGGATTACACTTAGCAAGGACACACATATCAATACTGAGGTGATTGAAAGGTAAGTGAAAAAGTTGCATGATTGCATCATAAAAAGGTGGTCTTTGTGGTTGAAAAGATTGCTCCTTACACGTATTGCCCCAACCCAAAGGTTCTTTTTCTCCTTCTTGTTCTCCTCACCATCCTCCTTCGCCTTCGTCTTCTCATTTTTCGTCTACTTCTCCAAAAAGGCCACTTGAGACCACCGAGGTTAAGAAACGCTGAGGTCGCTGAGCTTGGCAAGAAAAAGCACGAATGATTTATTCCTTGCTCTTGTATCTGACATGCTACTTTTATCTCTTCTACGTTTCCTTCTTTATTTCTCTCCCCTCCCACCCCTGTTCCTCTGTTTTCTTTTAATACGTCTATTTTCCTTCTTTGTGAACATCTCAACTCTGAGTGTGCTTTCCACTTAGAAGATTTTCTTCAATTGGTTTACGCCTCCCCGTTTGCTTTCGAAAAATAAAGAGGTCAGAAAAAAAAGGGTTGTTAAGGATAATTTATGGGCATTAAACATAGGAAGGATGGAAGCAAATACAATGAAGGTATAACTATGTTTAGCCTTCTGGGATAGGAGGATAGAACTGAAAGAGTTCCTTTATTCCCATTAATCGTCTAAAACTTGTATTTTTGCTTTTTGCTTGTATATTTGTCTTGTATTTTTGCAATTTTATGGGTTGGAGTAAGTCCGTGAGCCTCTCTGATTCCCAAGTCTACAGTAGCATTGTTACCTCTATGTTATTTTGGGATGTCGCTTTTTAGGATTTTCCGCAAATTTAGGTGATTTGCCAGTCCTCTCAATGTCAAGATAAAGTCCTCTCAATGTCAACTTCATTTTTCGGTTACTTTGTGAAGATCCACCTTTCCCTCCACGACGTACTTTATGAGAATAGCTTCCAAAAAAGTACTTTAAAGTCTCTATAGCAACTTTAGATGCTTTAATACTCATAGAAGAAAATATCAGTACAATTTTACAATGTATTTCTCTCCCCTCCCACCCCTGTTCCTCTGTTTTCTTTTAATACGTCTATTTTCCTTCTTTGTGAACATCTCAACTCTGAGTGTGCTTTCCACTTAGAAGATTTTCTTCAATTGGTTTACGCCTCCCCGTTTGCTTTCGAAAAATAAAGAGGTCAGAAAAAAAGGGTTGTTAGGGATAATTTATGGGCATTAAACATAGGAAGGAAGCAAATACAATGAAGGTATAACTATGTTTAGCCTTCTGGGATAGGAAGATAGGACTGAAAGAGTTCCTTTATTCCCATTAATCGTCCCATTATTTTTGCCTGTATTTTTGTCTTGTCTTGTATTTTTGCAATTTTATGGATTGGAGTAAGTCCGTGAGCCTCTCTGATTCCCAAGTCTACAGTAGCATTGTTACCTCTATGTTATTTTGGGATGTCGCTTTTTAGGATTTTCCGCAAATTTAGGTGATTTACCTACTAGTCCTCTCAATGTCAAGATAAAGTCCTCTCAATGTCAACTTCATTTTTTCGGTTACTTTGTGAAGATCCACCTTTCCCTCCTCGGCGTACTTTATGAGAATAGCTTCCAAAAAAGTACTTTAAGTCTTTGGCAACTTTAGATACTTCAATACTCATAGAAGACAATATCAGTACAATTTTACAATGTGGAGGTACACCATTTGAAGAATCTAAGAAGTTTTTTTTTCCACTGAATTCCTTGGATGGTTAACTCTTCAAGCGTTTTACTTCTCATCGTTGGTGTTCGCTGCTTAAACGGTCAATTCGTTGAATACGTTGCCTAGTTCACTTTTTACATCGTACGTACAATTCCTCATACATACCATTTTTTTTTCTATGTTACTTTTCTCATAGCATTATTTTTCTTTCCTCCATGGAGAATTAAAACAACATTTATACTTTTATAGCCATCAGAACCTGACGTATGTTTTTCCCTAGCAACCTCCCCTCTTCTGGAAATTTCTCCTCACGCCTTCCCCTCAATTTCCCTCTCCCTCCTCCACTTTCTTCATATCCATTTCACTTTTGACAGGCTTTCTCCCTCACACTTTGCCATGGAAAAAAAATTGGATATGACAGCTAACTTACTCACAATTGGGCATGAAAGTTCCATTAGGAATTAGTATCTTGATTGGAGAAAAGTTTATCCTTCAAACTCCGTCTGGAGAGTTGAGTGAATACTCCCGTTGTTTTTAGTATTGAGGTTCACACAAAAACTCCGCTTTGCTTAATATTTAGATATTACATAAGCAAATTTTTTGATTTGTTTGATTTGAACAAAAAAAGGTTTGATAGAGGCAACTGTAACAACGGAGATTTTGTCAGCTGTCTATCAGCTCCAGCCCTAGGCTGATCAGCTGACCACTTTTGGGCTGACATATTGGTTACAACATTTATAAGCTGATGTCCTTCGTACTCAAGCTTTGCAAATTCTTTAGAAAGGGAAATCCCAGGCTTGTATGCTCCCTATTTAACGTCCCCCAGCCAGACTAGGCTAGTCTACTCCCTGTTTAAAGTCCCCCAGCCAGACTAGACTAGTCTACTCCCTGTTTAAAGTCCCCCAGCCAGACTAGACTAGTCTACTCCCTGTTTAAAGTCCCCCCCAGCCAGACCCCAACGTTCGACTCATGGTCCTATAGAAAATTTAGTAATTTTGGCACATCCACCAGCAGAGCAGAGTACCTAAATCAAATAATTTCATTTAAACAAAGCAAAGGTTAATTTTAGATTGTGGTCTCATCGGCAATAATGAGTACATTTGACCCTTTGAGCCATCTCGTCGTTCCTGTGGTGTCAACTATGTCAGGGCGATTGAAATTCCCATTTGATTTGAATAGCAATATGGGCAATAAGCATTGGAGAAGAGTGAACCGCTAGAAGCGAAATATTTCACTAATCAGTGCTGAAAACAGTATAGCGAGTACAATACTGGTATGTAATACCTACATATCTTTTGAAAATTTAAATTGGAAATTGCTGAAAATGATACAAAGGCTTAGGAAGGTACCTACCTAAGTACCTACACATCATATACATACCTAGATACCTACTAATAATGTATTATTTACATACCTATATAGAGCATGGAATTGTATGTAGGTACCTAATAGATTGCAATAGGTTTTTTTTTTTTTTTTTAATTCGAGTTATATGTAGGTTGACATTCAACTCTATTAACATCTTCTTATTGAAAGAAAAGTGACTTTTTCTCGAGTCATAACGTCAAACGACACAAGCGTGAGATAGCAATTTTTTCTCCAGAAAGTTCAAAGACCCCCGAAATATTTTCTTTGGTGTCAATAAACTTTGTTTTTATGGTGGCGTGGTCCAAATATTGTCAGCTTTTTAAAAGCCAATTTAAGCCAGTCTAATTAGCGTGCGTCAGCTTTCTAAGCGCTAGGTCGTGGGTTCGATTATCGCCTGTGGTGTTTTTTTTATCCTAAACACATAAGATTCGTTCTCGGAACAGCCAGCTTTCTCCTATCCTGTCTTCCATTCCTCTTCCCTTTCGGAACAATAAGACCTCAATCAAAAAAGCCAATTTACAATAAACTATAAAGTAAAAGTGGGAATTTTCCAATGCAATTTTATTTCTATCCAGTACGTTACACATAATCTGTTGACAAGAGGATTTAATTTTATTAATGGAAAAAACTCGGACGGGCCGGGGCCGGGGCAGTAAAAGCATTTGCGGTGTGAAAATAGATAAAATCCGTGTGGTTTATTTTGTTCGAAACAATCCAATTTAGGTACAATAAACTATAAAGTAAAAGTGGGAATTTTCCAATGCAATTTTATTTCTATCCAGTACGTTACACATAATCTGTTGACAAGAGGATTTAATTTTATTAATGGAAAAAACTCGGACGGGCCGGGGCCGGGGCAGTAAAAGCATTTGCGGTGTGAAAATAGATAAAATCCGCGTGGTTTATTTTGTTCGAAACAATAGAGAGAGTGAGAGGGAGGGTTGGACGGATGGAGAGAGAGAGAGAAGGAAATAAAGAATGGATAATATTATGAACAGAATTCCCAGTGGCGTCTCGACATTATTTCGAATTCCCTCCCTCTCTCCTTCCTTTCCCCCCTCCCTCTCCCTCTTCCCCTCTTTCCATTTCCATCTCCTCCCCCTCCTCTCCGACCCTCACAATATTATTTCCCAGCTAGGTACATCCCTTCTCTTTCTCATCCCTTTCTCCCTCTTCCTCTCCTTTATCATTTCTCCATCTCTCTGTTTTCAACATCACGTAGATCATTTTCTTTACTACTTTCCTTCGTGTGGAGGAGGAGGTGGAGGAGAAGAAGAAGAAGGAGGAGAAGAAGAAGAAGGAGGAGAAAAAGAAGAAGGAGGAGAAGAAGAGGAAGAGTAGGAGGAGGTGAAGAAAAAGAAGAATAAAGAGAGGAGTAACTAGTAGAAGAAGGTGAAGAGAAGAAATGCGTTGAAAGAGAGGGAAAAGGAGTTGAAGAAGAAAGAAAAAGAAAAGAATTACGGGAAGGAAGAATATCTCCATCTCTCTGTTTTCAACATCACGTAGATCATTTTCTTTACTACTTTCCTTCGTGTGGAGGAGGAGGTGGAGGAGAAGAAGGAGGAGGAGAAAAAGAAGATAAAGAAGAAGAAGGAGGAGGAGAAAAAGAAGAAGAAGAAAAAAGAAGAAGGAGGAGGAGAAGAAAAAGGAGGAGGAGGTGAAGAAAAAGAAGAATAAAGAGGAGTACCTAGTAGAAGAAGATGAAGAGAAGAAATGCGTTGAAAGAGAGGGAAAAGGAGTCGAAGAAGAAAGAAAAAGAAAAGAATTACTGGAAGGAAGTAGAAAACTTCTCATTTCTTTACCGCCGTCAGTGCTGGAGGTTGTAAGAGTTTTTCTATGGAAACAATGTTGTAGCTATAAGAACCTACCTAGTTACCTGTATGATTATCTTGAACTTAAACTTTTCTGCACAGTATGATAGGTAGATATTGCACATAATAATTATTATTATCATAATTCAACTCAGATACCTACCTACTTATATTCAGATTAGGTATCTGTTTTGACTTTCTTGAGTTTCTTGTACCTATGCCTAGGATTGTTTGGTTGAGACGGTGTGAGGTGTCTTAAGCTGACTAGGTGTGAACGCAGCTTAAGAAGTCCCGCGGAAGGTGTCAATTTTGAGCTTCCAATGTAGGCTCTATATTAAACCAAAGGGAGAGGTTCTGATGTCAAAAAATATTCGAATTTTGGCAGAATTTTGTGAAAGGAAATTTGGTCCTTTGGAAACCCATAACCCATAAGGAACCTCTTTTTTTTTAACTACAGTCCACAAAAAGAGATCGAGGGAGGGAGAGAGAGAGAGAGAGAGAGAGAGAGAGAGAGAGAGAGAAGGAAATAAAGAATGGATAATATTATATGAACAGAATCCCCAGTGGCGTCTCGACATTATTTCGAATTCCCTCCCTCTCTCCTTCCTTTCCCCCTCCCTCTCCTCTCCGACCCTCACAATATTATTTCCCAGCTAGGTACATCCCTTCTCTTTCTCATTCTCATCCTTTCTCCCTCTCCCTCTCCTTTATCATATCTCCATCTCTAAATTCTCGGAAATCAAGGCTGTCTTTCTCCTATCCTGTCTTCCTTCCTTCTTTCATT
>NW_007379316.1:1849-8064 GCF_000475195.1 Diaphorina citri | reverse complement strand
CTTAAATTCTCGGAAATCAAGGCTGTCTTTCTCCTATCCTGTCTTCCTTCCTTCGGGTAAACATAGGTTTCCCAGCAACTCTTGAACTTTGACTCCATTTTTCTCAAAACGGGTTTTTTTCACTTAGTCCACTCTGCCTCTTAAGCGCTAGGCCGCGGGTTCCAGTTTTGAACAATAATAATTTAATCTATTGACTAATAAATAAAGTAAAAGTGCTTTATTTCAATATTTTCAATTAATACAGGGTTTCCCAACTGGACATGAACAGCGGACCAGTTTTGAATTTCATGAATGTCTGTACAACTAAGTTCGAGGTAAAGTTATGATTGGCCTTTTTTTTTCTTTTGACAATATTTTTCTGTGATACCTCCCTACATACCTACTAGAAATGTTGACAAATTAATGATAAACTACTTCAATTCTGGGTGCACATTATTGGTACCAAAATTCTGACATTCACTGCTAATTCCCAAATTCCCATTTGTCGTCCAAACTTTCATCAACATTTTCAGGCCGATATTCGATCTTACGTCTCACACCCTATTTCTCAACAGCTAAATTTTCCGCATTAATCATTCGTTTCCCAACTAGTTTACCCAAGATCTCCTAGGTTGTTTCACAGATAAGGCATCACGTAGAATACATTACAGGCCGCGTTTCCCAAACTTTCTCATTAATTTCCTCGGAGATAAATCACGTGACGTCTTCTCGCTCAAAACGAAAGTTTCCTCGAAATCTGAAACTTGTCGACTTAGTTTCCTGAAACACATTCGCGGATTTCGCGATTATGTTTGCGGATTTCGCGATTATTTTCGCGGATTTCGCGATTATTTTCGCGGATTTGGCGATTTTGTTCGCGGATTTTGCGATTATGTTCGCGGATTTCGCGATTATGTTTGCGGATTTCGCGATTATTTTCGCGGATTTCGCGATTATTTTCGCGGATTTGGCGATTTTGTTCGCGGATTTTGCGATTATGTTCGCGGATTTCGCGATTATGTTTGCGGATTTCGCGATTATTTTCGCGGATTTCGCGATTATTTTCGCGGATTTGGCGATTTTGTTCGCGGATTTTGCGATTATGTTCGCGGATTTCGCGATTATGTTTGCGGATTTCGCGATTATTTTCGCGGATTTCGCGATTATTTTCGCGGATTTGGCGATTTTGTTCGCGGATTTTGCGATTATGTTCGCGGATTTGGCAATTATGTTCGCGGATTCGCGTCCCGAATCGACATTTTGGATATTTAGCAAGCCTAAGTATACCTATTATGTAAATTCCAAGAATTTATTCTTCATCCAGGATTTACATTACAAATAATTTAACTTGTTAATACAGATAGGATAAGTAACTTATTAACTATACAGGTAGGATATGTAACTCATAATACATAATAAGAGTAGGTATTGCGGATTTTGCGATTATGTTCGCGGATTTGGCAATTATGTTCGCGGATTCGCGTCCCGAATCGACATTTTGGATATTTAGCAAGCCTAAGTATACCTATTATGTAAATTCCAAGAATTTATTCTTCATCCAGGATTTACATTACAAATAATGTAACTTGTTAATACAGATAGGATAAGTAACTTATTAACTATACTGGTAGGATATGTAACTCATAATACATAATAAGAGTAGGTATGTTGTAGAAATAATTATGCTTTTGATACCGTCCTTATGCTTTAAGTTGATTTCCAATTTATTTACATTTTATTTTATTTATTTTTTTAAGTAGGTAGGTACCTAATTAGATATTGTCACCAAAAAAGAAGGTAAAATTGTCTGTGGACCGTAGTCACCGTACCTATCATAGGTGAAGAATACCAATTAATATTTTTCCCCACTGTGCACTAGAGGGTTAATCGCGGATTTGGCGATTATGTTCGCGGATTTGGCGATTATGTTCGCGGATTTGGCGATTATGTTCGCGGGTTTCGCGATCATGTTCGCGGGTTTCGCGATTATTTTCGCGGATTTCGCGATTATGTTCGCGGATTTCGCGATTATGTTCGCGGATTTCGCGATTATGTTTTTTCCCCACTGTGCACTGGAGGGTTAATCTCAATTCCCACAGCGAGCGGAGGGTTAAACCTTTAAACCAGCGGGGACACGTTTAAACCCAATGCAAAACCGTCGAGTTAAAACGTAGATATTGAAAGGATCTGTTCAAGAATGGCCGAAAGACAAATCGAGTTTTTAGAAGAAAACCATTTTCAGGATTTCACAAAAACTCGTGTAGGTATCTATGTGAATAATTGAGACATTAACATATTGAAAGGATCTGTTCAAGAATGGCCGAAAGACAAATCGAGTTTTTAGAAGAAAACCATTTTCAGGATTTCACAAAAACTCGTGTATCTATGTGAATAATTGAGACATTAACATTTTTTCTTTTTTCGGACTTGCACAATACTCTGCATTAGGCAAGAGGTTTTAATCAAAAAGGGCCAAGTATTAGGATAAGTTCACCGGAGATAACTCTATCTGGAACTTTTTGGTACATCTGACAACCAAACCAGACCGTCTAAAGTCGGCCTTAGGAATACATAGCTACCGAAAAACAGCTCGTACATTATCCATTGTATACTTTGTAATGCGAACTTTTGCATACTTTTTTTCGGTACTTTTTTTCGTTCTTATTTACAATTCCCTAAACTACGCAAATAGAGAGAGAGAGAGAGAGAGAGAGAGAGAGAGAGAGAGAGAGAAATTGCGAATCTACATGGTAAAGATAAATAAGCAAACTGTTCTCTTGAACTTAAACCATAATTTCGTTTCAAAAGCATTATTTCAACTTGGGGTATACATTTTGTGTATAGCATAATGGTAGAATAACAAGAATAAGAAAGTAGAAGAGGAGGGGAGGAAGAGGAGAAGGAAAATGAAAGAAAGAAGAGACGTTCTTCCTAGACTGCCTTGAAGTTCTGGGTTCGAATATCAGTCGGGGCGAAAAAACTTTTCCGTTCCCAGATGGGCATCATGAATGTATTAAATTATTAAAAAAAACATGTCCTGAAGTTAGGCGAGGTACTTCAATTATTGAGAAAAAAAAGCTACTTACTTATAGGGACTAAAAAAAATAAAAAGAAGGTAAAATTGTCTGTGGACCGTAGTCACCGTACCTATCATAGGTGAAGAATACCAATTAATATTTTTCCCCACTGTGCACTGGAGGGTTAATCTCAATTCCCACAGCGAGCGGAGGGTTAAACCTTTAAATCAGCGGGGACACGTTTAAACCCAATGCAAAACCGTCGAGTTAAACCGTCGAGTTAAACCTCACTATCGTTCGGTCAAATATCCCTATAGGTAAATTCCTGCGGGGCGAAAATGGAAAACTTTCCTCAGCTATGAACAATAGACTAATACCTGACTCGAACTTTCATGAATGTTTCTCAGTTAAAACCGAGCAGGAGTTCTACCACAGAAGATGCCTGTGGCCATCATAAATTCATCCCTAGCTAATTTACAGGGTGTTCCAAGAACGCAAGATTTTGAAATACACCCCTAACTGGCTGACATGATGACCCAAATTCACTGATATTGGGATTTTGATTGTAAACAAATGAAAATTATGGTCTTGATAACAATTGTGATCCGGACATGGAAAGTAAGTATCGTCTTGAAACCGAAGAGAGATGAAAGACAAGATAGGAGAAAGCCTGCCGTTCCGAGAACGAACCTTGTCTGTTTAAAATCCGCCCCGGGCGGGAATCGAACCCGCGGCCTAGTTCTAGACATGTTTTACGCTATAATCCAAGGTAACTAGACTGGCAAAGCAGTAGTAAGTTAGTAGCTCAATTTCGCTGTGAAAACGGACTTTTCACAAGCAAGCTTTCAGGTTTTTTGCTTCGCCTTTTCGCTGGGATTTCAAGCATCCTGAAAGGTTCTCACTAGTCTGAGCCAAAACGCCCAACAGCCGAAGTTTGTCTGTTTGCTCCATCATAACTCTCAAACGGTTTGTTCAATTCTGAACAAATATGGCAGATATTTCCAACACATGAAGGAATCTTTGTCATGATATTTTTGACCCAATCGGACTTTTAAAGCGCCCATAGAGGCCCTTTTTCTGAGTGACTGCCACAGTTTACCGGTACAAGAATGACAGAAGTGTAAGATTAAGATAGGAGAAAGCCTGCCGTTCCGAGAACGAACCTTGTCTGTTTAAAATCCGCCCCGGGCGGGAATCGAACCCGCGGCCTAGTTCTTACAAGGTAGACGTATTCTACGCTATACTCCAAGGTAACTAGACTGGCAAAGCAGTAGTAAGTTAGTAGCTCAATTTCGCTGTGAAAACGGACTTTTCACAAGCAAGCTTTCAGGTTTCTTGCTTCGCCTTTTCGCTGGGATTTCAAGCATCCTGAAAGGTCCTCACTAGCCTGAGCCAAAACGCCCAACAGCCGAAGTTTGTCTGTTTGCTCCATCATAACTCTCAAATGGTTTGTTCAATTTTGATCAAATATGGCAGACATTTCCAACACATGAAGGAAACTTTGTCATGATATTTTTGACCCAATCGGACTTTTAAAGGGCCCACAGAGGCCCTTTTTCTGAGTGACTGCAGCAGTTTACTGGTACAAGAATGACAGAAGTGTAAGATCAAGCGCCTCATAGAGGCCCTTTTTCTGAGGGACTGCCACAGTTTCCTGGTACAAGAATGACAGAAGTGTAAGATTCAAATCTTGCGGTTACTCTTCGCCTACCCTATACAATAGCGGGTAAAGTTCCCATGTTCTCGGGGTAAAAAACTCGGTGTGTTCTCCCATGTACGTTAGAAAATATTGTAGACTTTCTTATACCGCCCTGCGTACGTTTCTCAACCACATCAAATAAAAGTACAAACTTTTAATTAACTTAACTTATAGAAAACTTCTCATTTCTTTACCGCTGCCAGTGCTGGAGGTTGTAAGAGTTTTTCTATGGAAACAATGTTGTAGCTATAAGAACCTACATAGTTACCTGTATGATTATCTTGAATTTAAACTTTTCTGCAGAGTATGATAGGTAGAATTGTAGATATTGCATATAATAATATTATTATCATAATTCAACTCAGATACCTACCTACTTATGTTCAGATTAGGTATCTATTTTGACTTTCTTGAATTTCTTGTATGCCTAGGATTGTTTGGTTGAGACGGTGTGAGGTGTCTTAAGCTGACTAGGTGTGGACACAGCTTAGAAGTCCCGCGGAAGGTGTCAATTTTGAGCTTCCAATGTAGACTCTATTAAACCAAAGGGAGAGGTTCTATCAAAAAATATTCGAATTTTGGCAGAATTTTGTGAAAGGAAATTTGGTCCTTTGGAAACCCATAAGGAACCTCTTTTTTTAACTACAGTCCACAAAACGAGATACAAGTTAATATGGGATCAAATTCTCAATCAAAGTCCATGCCACCAGTCAAACAGAACCCACGTCCTTTTCACTACAAGGCGAGTACCTACCCTCTTTTTGTTACCAAGTCATGTTTCTTCCCCCATGAGATCGCCACTGGTCGCGTACTACCATTTAAAGAAATCACAAAAGTAGGAATCTCCTAAATTTGCTATAATTTCCGTGAGGATTGTTCGATTTTTGGCGAAATCTGGCTACCATGTTCAACATTTGAAGAAAATTTATTCTTTTATTCCTTAGATTTTGGGCTCCATCAGACCTTTAGGGGCCACATAGAGGGGCCCTTTTTCCGAGATCTAGAGTTCCTTGAACCACTAGTTTTACTGATCGGTAGACAATGAGATAATGGGTTGACGAGGAACAAATATAACTTAACGCACGGCCCGAGGAGTGAAAAGATGGAGCACTTTCCTGTGTGGAAGTAGGTATAAAGGAAGTGTGAAACCACATTATTCATCCAGCTACATAAACACATCATAAGACAATATCATAAACACATAATGTGTGTAAGGTACAGTCAATCTTGGATCATTGTGAACTCAAGGGACAGCGGAAATTTAGAAAAAGAGCATTCAAATTCTCAATTTTAAAGTTTCAAAAAGGGGTACAGACCTAGGAAGTTTAGTCCCCTCTTAAAATAAATGTTAAAAAAAAGGTTAATAGAAATTAATTTTGGGACCTAAAACATTTTCTTAGGCAAATAAGGAACCATCAGTTTTCCTCAATTTATCCAGGTTTGACTGTACCATTTTATCATACATCGTTTATGCTACTCATAATATACACACGTTATAAAGGGGAGGGGGGGGGGGGGAA
>NW_007379316.1:0-1574 GCF_000475195.1 Diaphorina citri | reverse complement strand
AGGTAAAATTGTCTGTGGACCGTAGTCACCGTACCTATCATAGGTGAAGAATACCAATTAATATTTTTCCCCACTGTGCACTAGAGGGTTAATCTCAATTCCCACAGCGAGCGGAGGGTTAAACCTTTAAACCAGCGGGGACACGTTTAAACCCAATGCAAAACCGTCGAGTTAAAACGTAGACCTCACTATCGTTCGGTCAAATATCCCTATAGGTAAATTCCTGCGGGGCGAAAATGGAAAACTTTCCTCAGCTATGAACAATAGACTAATACCTGACTCGAACTTTCATGAATGTTTCTCAGTTAAAACCGAGCAGGAGTTCTACCACAGAAGATGCCTGTGGCCATCATAAATTCATCCCTAGCTAATTTACAGGGTGTTCCAAGAACGCAAGATTTTTAAATACACCCCTAACTGGCTGACATGATGACCCAAATTCACTGATATTGGAATTTTGATTGTAAGCAAATGAAAATTATGGTCTTGATAACAATTGTGATCCGGACTTGGAAAGTAAGTATCGTCTTGAAACCGAAGAGAGAAGAAAGACAAGATAGGAGAAAGCCTGCCGTTCCGAGAACGAACCTTGTCTGTTTAAAATCCGCCCCGGGCAGTAATCGAACCCGCGGCCTAGTGTCCTACGCTATACTCCAAGGTAACTAGACTGGCAAAGCAGTAGTAAGTTGGTAGCTCAATTTCGCTGTGAAAACGGACTTTTCACAAGCAAGCTTTCAGGTTTTTTGCTTCGCCTTTTCGCTGGGATTTCAAGCATCCTGAAAGGTTCTCACTAGCCTGAGCCAAAACGCCCAACAGCCGAAGTTTGTCTGTTTGCTCCATCATAACTCTCAAACGGTTTGTTCAATTTTGAACAAATATGGCAGACATTTCCAACACATGAAGGAAACTTTGTCATGAAATTTTTGACCAATCGGACTTTTAAAGCGCCTCATAGAGGCCCTTTTTCTGAGGGACTGCCACAGTTTCCTGGTACAAGAATGACAGAAGTGTAAGATTCAAATCTTGCGGTTACTCTTCGCGCGCTGGTTCTCTGGAGTTACAAATTTCTGTGGACACAACTTTCTATAAATACAGGGGGATTCAGAGAGAATAGCACAGGAACTGAAAGATTTTGAAAGGGCTTTTGATGAACCACCTGTATATTCCACAGGTTTGTAATTTGTAATGGAAAACATTTCTTGTGAAAAAATCAAGTCCCTTTAAATTTCGCTATTTAAATCAAAATCTCTTTGGCTCTGAATCAAAACTAAATATCTGTGGCAGAAATCCTATGGATATGTACTTAGGTACCTAGTTTAAAAATAGAAAAAATATTAAAACCTCGAATATACAGGATGTGTTCTCACTTAGAACTAAGAAACCAACTTGAAAACAGCAAAAAGAAAACCACCATGTTTCCTTCGTCAATATCTTCAGAAGTCACAGTCTTTGCGCAACCCCCCCTGTATATTTTCATCTAAGAAAATGAAACTAGGAACTAATTATGACGAGAGAAGAAAAAAAATCCCTCTTCATTCCTTCGGGAGAAAAATCCCTCCCTCTCGTAGGAAAAA
>NW_007379315.1:56482-58321 GCF_000475195.1 Diaphorina citri | reverse complement strand
GGGATTGAGGCGAAAGCCGGAAGGTGCCCATTTCAATCGCCCACCAGGGGTGGATGGAGGGACTACTTAAAAAAAATAGAAAGTATAAAAAGTATAACGAAGAAATCACTTTTTTTGGTTTTAGACGTTGCGTTTTTTGGTTCCATCCTTTATTGTCCTATTTAATGAATCTCAACGTCCAAAAATGATAGATTGAAGATTCTGTAACTTTGTGAAGGTCCATCTTGACTAGGTAGGTTGAAATGATAAACATATACCTAGGTACTTCACCGGCGAAACTAGTCCATAAAATGAAAATGAAATAAAACCCGGAATATTTTACAAATAGTGAAGAAGTATATGTTTATCATTTGAACCTACCTAGTCCAAAAATGGCCTAGTTACCTATCTAGGACATACATGGGAGAGGAGCGGGTCTGCCTTATTAGCGCTAGGTCGCGGGTTCGATAGCCGTTCGGAACGAACCTCAGTTAGCTTGGAAGGTAGCGCGCCTGCCGTGTAAAGGTTGCGGTTGCGGGAATGATTAGGGCCTGTCCGGAGCAGATTTTATCCTAAACAGATTTCCGTTCCCGGAACGGCTCCGCGCAAAGGGCTAACCTAAAAGCAAAACAATACTTGTGTTTCCTCACCGGGGAGTCTTTAGGTCACAGTAGGGGGAGCACTGTGTCCTCATTTAGGACAATTATTGTGCAATGTGCGATTCCCCCCTAATACAGCATCCTATTGTTCACCCATAATGACAGTTCGGCGGTTTGGCCTTAGTCGAATTGGCGATTTTTGGAAGAACGTTGGATCGATTGACTCGTGAGCAAAGGTATTTTTATTGAATTGGGATTTTTATTGCTGATCATTTTTTTTCTTTTTTTTTTTAATTATCAGTTTTTTTTGTCCCTACATTTTTTTCTAAATAATTTTTTCATTGACACTCATAAAAAGAATTAAATTCGATATGAACGAATCCTTTTGAGGAAACATTTGTTAGCAGCGCATTTCCGTTAAATGATCCAGGGATGGTTTGTTGAAAACTAAATAAAGAAAAAGGTTTTTTATCGATTAAGTCGAAGAAAGAGAACAGAGTCGGGGACTGGGTCACGTGGACGTTTTGTGTACAGTAGAAGTGAATCAATCGTAACAATCGCTGACGATAGCTGGTAGTGCATATAACGTGAATCAATGGATATACAAACGCCGTTATGTGTCGTAGGAGGGCTAATGTTTATTTTGTTTGGCTAGCATAGATGTATACATACTCAAAATAATACTGACAGGTTGTAACGTTGGACTACTCGGGGCATTATAACCGTCACAAATCATGAAGTGAGATCACGCCACTATCGAGCGTTGAGAAGCGTAGTCACGAAAGAATAACAAAAAAGTAATTTTTTGCAAGAGAAACTTTTACAGTAGGGTACCGCGCCAACGCCTTAAGAGGAAAGGTACAACAAACACTGATAATGTATAAGGCACAAAGGAGAAAAGAACACGGCACCAATCACCGACAGAAGGCTTATTTTGCAACCAAATTTCACAATTTGGTGTCATCTCGATAATGAAGATTTAAAGTTTAATCACTTGTTTTTTCAGAAGAACTCCTCATGGAACTTATGGAACCTATATCAAAAACACTTGCCTAAAATAAAAAATTACATAGTAAGAGCCTTCTTCTTCAGTTACACAACTGTGTACCTAACTTTACAGTGGTCTCTTCTTCACTATCTGTCGTTTGCCTTCTAGAACTCGCCATCCATAGCACCGCTTAGGTTGGTGCCGTGATAGACAGGCGAAAGTGGGTGCTTTAGATGAAGCATAACTTATAAGCTATTTACCTTGTTTGTTTAC
>NW_007379315.1:22549-56146 GCF_000475195.1 Diaphorina citri | reverse complement strand
CTTAAAAAAAAAAAAAAAAAAAAAAAAAAAAAAAAAAAAGATATTGGTGGTGGTATTCCGGTGGTAGACGGATTGGGTGGTTAGGCCTCCCGAGGGCGCCGGATCGTCTTCATGGCTTGACGTTCGGGCTCCTTCTGAGTCCTCATTCTTCATCTCATTTCTAGGCAGCGCAGCGGGGAGATAAGAACTCGATTAGAATAAAAACTTACCACCAAAAATTTTGGTCGATTACATTACTTTCCGTCCTATAGGATAAGGCGATAAGGAAAGTAAAAAGGTCTCCTTCGGGCCCCTCAAAAGAGCCGAGTGTGCACTATATTAGGTACCAAAGTCCAAAGCGTGTCCTCAAGGGCATTCTACTTGTACATAAATAAAGTAATTATGAAGATCTGCTGTCAGTAAATGTGCAAAGATCTCGGAAATACAAACACACCCTTTAAAACCACCAGAAGAATCTGGTACTATATAATCTAAGGCACATACCTAATAGTCCTAATACGCCTATGTACTGGTACCATACGAGATACCTACCTATATATTGTGCCTACCTTTAAGTACATAAGTATTACATTACGTAGGTACATAATTCTTATATGCCTATCTAACTAAAGGGCCGTTCCCACTTGTCGTGAGTTTCATCCGATTTTTTTCCGAATGTTCCTATAGGCAATGTAATTAAATGAGACTGCTCACTACACACTGCACGATTTTTTTCCGAACAACACAAAATGTGCTTATAGGCAATGTAATTTAAATGAGAGTGTTCCAATTTCACACGACACGATTTTTTTTTTCCGGACAGGTGTGAACGGGCCTTTACAGTACTTTGGCAATATGCATAAAATATGCACCAGTTTATTTATTTTTAAATCGACATTTACATTTGTTCGCGCGAATGTGCTCGAACGACCCAAGAGTTATTAATGTTAGATATTATTGCTAATTATTCTTCTTCCTCGTATACCTAATTTATTACCTATTACCTATGAATATTTAGATATTCCGTTTTATTACATAAGTAATGTAGAATTGTAGATCATAAATAGAGGAAGTAAATGAACATTGAATCATTGATTTAAGTAAATTAGATAGCGGTTCAGCTTAATTGAAGCTTTAATGAGGGATAATCATGGATTTTCCCAGCACAGGGGCGCCATTACAATGTAGGTAACAACGGGACATCCGTTTCAAATCCTGACTAAAAAGTGAGGCATAAAAGCCAGATAAATTAATTCGACGAAAGAGTAAGGCAAAGAAGTCCCCTATTATTGAGCTAACTTCTGCGCCTCTCAGGGGGGAAAACAATTAGAATACAAAGGACCAGAAGTATCAGAATAAATAAGTACTTATGCGCGCGCACCAGTCAAGGTAGTTAATTAAGCGAATTAATCTCATCATCTCTGCAATCAGGAGAACAGCATGTAATTTAATTCAATGAATGGACGAGCATGATTGCTCAATATTTTGCATGATTGCTCAATATTTTGGTTAACCCTTTGTGATCTAATTGGACTGTCCCGGCCAATTCGGGACGTTTGGCAAGCCTAGCTAAATAGGCCATTCTTTTCTAGGCGTCTCGTTCGAAAGAAAATTCAATTCAAGTTGATTTGACAGTCCTTCGAACTAAACACATTCTGGGTTATTTCCTAATCTGGCAAGAACTAAATTTCTTCTTCTTCTTCTTCTTCTTCTTCTTCTTCTTCTTCTTCTTGTCCTCACCCTTCTTCTTCTCCTCCTCCTTATTTTTCTTCTCTCCTATCTTGTTTTTGAGATTAGAGATAGCGGATCAACATTTCTCTAGGAATTCGGTTCGCTTGTATAAGACGAAGAAGATTTTCACTTTTCCCGTGTTCAAATGGAGTCGCACTTCGCATTCAATCTTTCTTAACTTAGCTCCATACACAAAAAAGCCCACTCTTAAGCTTAGGTGTAGGGACAAACAGCCCTAAAGGATGGGTTAAGCCTATACGAATCTACTCTCTGTTTAAAGTCCCCCAGCCAGACTATGCATACCACACCACTAGTTATTATTGTTATTCGCGATCTTGCCTCCACTACAGCTTTGTAACCTGATGCTCTGGCTTGCATAGAGGGGGTGTGTTTACGGGTTACCCTTGAATGGAAAAAGCTGAGTGGTCGATTCATCTTAGATCGGTCAAATTGGTTTTAAATCAACACAGATTCTTCAAGCGTTTGTTCTTTATCGATAGAGAGAGTTTAAACCGATTCTTAGACCGATTTGTCTACAAGATATTATTTGTGTCACTACATTTTTCATTTTTCCTGAGGGGTTTTTAACTTTTTACTTAGTTATATTCCTTCTCATTCCACTCTTCAAACCAATTTGTCTACAAGATCTTATTTTGTGTCATTACATTTTTCATTTTTCCTAAGGGGTTTGATTATTTTTATTCAGTCTTTGGTTTCATTGCCATTTTATGAGATTCATATTTTTGTTTGTTAAATTTATTGTCATAGTTGTTTTAACTTTCGATTGTGTTGGATATATTTGATCTTGGTACCTATTGTTGATTGCGGTCGCGATTGTTTTGGCAAATTCTTTACGACTTTTGATTTCGTGAACTTTTGTACTTTTCTTTTTCAATCGCTTTTACTTTTTTTAAGCTTTTTTTTTAAGTCTTTTGATTTCACATTATCTTTCTTTTTTTCCACTAGCTTCTGTTTTTGCAACTTTTTTTTTTTTTTTTACTTTGTTTTTTCAAGATTTTGTTTGTATTTTTCTCTCTTCTTTTAAAACTTGTTTATTTATTTTTAGCATCTAGAATTTCAGACTGTTTACACGACAGAAGGGGGGACGTAAGTGTTTTTTTGCAAGAACGTCTCCCTAGATTCCAATTCCCCCCTTTTTTCCTTGGGAATTTAGTGACTTTTTTGGGCTGTGGCCCTTTTTTTCCTTGTTTTATTGGAACATTTTTTGTGCTTGCGGTTGACTTTTTGGTGTAAAAACCCAAGTCCAAAATGGAGCGGGTATTGGAATTTGTGTGCACCACCAACATTAAGGTAAGAAAAACCATTTTTCTCCAATTTCTGCTCATTTTTCGTATATTTATCGCTCTTCTGTTTTTCGTCAATTTCGTGTTCTCGTTTTTTTTCTTTTCCTTCTCCCATCACTTTTCCTTTTTCTCCTTCTTTGTCTACTCTTGATTTTTTTCCTCTTCTACTCCCTCTCCATTGTCTTCTTCTTTTTTATTCCTCTTATCTTCCGTCTTCTTTTTCTCCTCTTCTCCTTTTTGTGTTCTCCTACAACTGCTCCTCCTTGTTTTTTTTCATCCTCTCCTTTTTACCTCTTTCATATTTTCTCTTCCTCTTCTCTGTTTCTCATTTTCCTTCTTTAACTCCTTTTTACTTTTTATTCTTTTTCATTTCTCCTAGGCCTAGGATCACCCCTAATTAACCCATTAAAAGTCCGATGACCCACCAGTGTCCTTTCACCACTTCCAATTGGAATCATAACACACAGACGACCCTCCAAATAAAATAATAGGTTAATAAGTACCTTCGAGTATCCACCCATTTTACCGTGTCATTAACATTAACTTCTTCAAGTTTTATAGGTCGACGGAACCAGAGTTTTTTTTATGTCATTGCATAATAAATTTAATGACTATAATTTGTATTGTAGTGACTGGCGGTGGAAAATCTTTTTGCTATTCAGGGTCTGACTAAAGTTTTAAAAGCCAGCCTAGTTAGCTTGGTTGGTAGAGCGTCTGCCTTGTAAGCGCTAGGCCGCGGGTTCGATTTCGGAGGAGGATTTTATCCTGATGGGATAAGGTTCGTTCTCGGAACGATGAACTTAATAATGATGATAATGATAATAATGATAGTAATAGTAATAATAATGAGAATAATATAGAATTATAGATGAATACAAAGTGTGTCTAGTAGCACTGTAAATTTATTTTGTTTTGAGAATTTTCATTTGTTTATGTTTCAGTCCTCTAGGAAAGCTGGGTGCTACTTCAAAGACTGTCTGGGGTGACTCGTCAGCCCCATTACCCTCCACTGGGATGAGCTCCAATGATCTCTGGGGACCTCCCAAGCCCCGTGGTCCCCCACCTGGTATGATGGGAGGAGGAGGTAAACCTCCTAGCAATGGCTGGATGGTCAGACCAAACGGAGGAGGTGGCGGCAATACATGGGGAACATCTCAACCTCAGGGAGGATGGTCCGGTACCTGGGTCCTGCTCAAGAATCTGACTCCACAGGTAAAATTCTTAGTAGACCTTGTTGTTGTTGTAGCGGCTTTAGCTTTCGCCGAATGGCGATAGCAGATTAAAGAAAAGATGTCTTTTTGTATCTGCTATACACCGGGGTGATGGTCTCTAGCTCTATATATACTAGTAAATCTGTTCTAGAACAGGTAACATCGTAACTTCAACTGTTTTCTTGATTTAGGTTCCTCTTCTCCATCTCTCACGATCTTTTGCTTCGTCCTTTATTTCTTCAAATGTCCTTCCTTTCAATATGTCCGTCAGCATTCTGAATTTCTTCCTTCCTCTCGATCTCGTTCCTTCAATTCTTCCTTCCATGATTCTTCTCTGTATACAGTCTCTTCTTAAAATATGCCCCAGCCAGCTTCTTTTTCTCTTCTTTATTGTTCTCAGAATGGTCCTTTCTTCTCCAACTCTTCTCAACACTTCTTCATTTCTCACCTTGTCTGACCACTTGATATTCTCAATTCTTCTCCACAGCCACATCTCAAAACTCTCTAAATATGTTTCTTCTTTCTTCCTCATCGTCCATGTCTCGCATCCATACAGCACCACACTCCAGATGTAACATTTCGCAAATCTCTTCCTTAGCTTCATGGGTATTCTCCTTGCGGTCAGTAGGTCTTGTACTTTCATGAATGATGTTTTACCCATGGCTATCCTGCTTCTTATTTCCTGTGTGCAACTTCCATTCGAATAAATCATTCCTCCCAGGTACTTGAAATTCTCCACTTCTTCTAGTTTCTCTCCATCTAGTGTTACATTCATTCTTCTTTCAGTTCCTATTCTCATCACTTTTGTTTTGCTCACGTTGATCTTCATGGGCGCCATTAAGGAGCATTAATTATTATTTTAAATGTTCTCATTCATTTCTAAATGGTAGGTATCTTTGAGATACATTTATGGGAGTACGCGCTAACAAAGCAAACACAGAAGTCAGAATGTAAGAAAGGCGAAGTGCATATCTATCTTCAGGTGGCGATGAATTTTCTGACAATGTGACATAATAATATATATCATTATTATTTAATGTTTAATTTCATTTGGGTGCTAAGGAGCATTGTAACAACTCAACGGAGGGCTTGTCTTCCCGAATTCAAAGGCAAAAGGATGATATTTGCTTAACAGGACACAAAACTATCTCATATTTCGATTTTCATCAAAATCGGAAACGAAAATTTTGCCATCATCATACCTACTCAATCGCATGTGTGATGAACTGACACCCCCATTCCTGTATTCACTGCTGGGAGACATAATTGGGAATATTGGGATACTGGGAAATATCATTTACACTTTTCGCATTTATAAATAATGTTGAATTTATTTTGCCAGCCTAGTTAGCTTGGTTGGTAGAGCGTCTGCCTTGTAAGCGCTAGGCCGCAGGTTCGATTCCCGCCCGGGGCGGATTTTATCCTCATGGGATAATGTTCGTTCTCGGAACGGCTGGCTTTCTCTTATCCTGTCTTCCTTCTCTCTTCGATTCGAAATTTCGATCCGGCAGGGAATGGATCCCGCAACCTAGTGCCTACAAAGCAGACGCGCTACCTTGAAAATTTGAGGCTGGCTAACTGGGAGTTTTGACATCTCCACTAATACAAAGGCAAAAGGATGATATTTGCTTAACAGGACACAAAACTATCTCATATTTCGATTTTCATCAAAATCGGAAACGAAAATTTTGCCGGCCATATCTGGGTATCAGCCATTTCGAGAACGAACCTTATCTGTTTAGGATAAAGTTCGATCCGGCAGGGAAGCGATCCCGCAACCTAGTGCTTACAAAGCAGACGCGCTACCTTGAAAATTTGAGGCTGGCTAACTTGGAGTTTTGACATCTCCACTAATATTATGTTTCATTGAGGGTGGGTACAAGGTATATTGACATCTCCACCAATTTGAAATATTCTATTCAAGGTTTTAGCGCCTTGGCCACCTTGAATTTATTTTTATATTTACCACGGGATGGACATACTACGACACAGACCACACGAGTCTACGGTAGCACTTGTTTCATGGCTACGAAATAAAAGTGGCGCGGCGGTGGAACACTCATCTTTTTTCTTTCTTTCTTTTTTTAAGGACTTTATAGAGATTGAAAAAGATTGTGACTGGATTGAAAGTGGTATTTTTTTCCGCCTAGGTAGGTATCTAAATTCTCGCCTGTCCGATGTTAACAAGATGCAAAGCTCGTCTCACTACCTTGTACCATCACGGATCACGGCAAGGTCGTCGGTAGCACTTGTTTCATGGCTACGAAATAAAAGTGGCGCGGCGGTGGAACACATCTTTTTTCTTTCTTTTTTAATGGACTTTATAGAGATTGAAAAAGATTGTGACTGGATTGAAAGTGGTATTCGGTAGCACTTGTTTCATGGCTACGAAATAAAAGTGGCGCGGCGGTGGAACACATCTTTTTTCTTTCTTTTTTAATGGACTTTATAGAAATTGAAAAAGATTGCGACTGGATTGAAAGTGGTATTTTTTTTCCGCCTAGGCAGGTATCTAAATTCTCGCCTGTCCGATGTTAACAAGATGCAAAGCTCGTCTCTCTACCTTGTATCATCACAGCAAGGTCGCAAGGATTGCGTTATTCGGTACATTCACCCATGATAATGATGATAGTTATGATAATAATAAATGATAGTAATGATAATCATGATAGTAATAAAGAGTCTTGCTAGTTGTGGCAGTAATGATGATACATAGAATAATAGTAATGTTAGTTATGATAATATAATCGTAGTAGTGATAGCGTGGTAGTAAACATAGTTATCAATATAAATATAGACAGAATGTTATAGTTATGATAGTAATAGTAAAAAAAAACATGATAGTAATGATAATACTATAGTAGTATGATAGTAAACAAATGATAGTTATGATAATAATAAATGATAGTAATGATAATCATGATAGTAATAAATAGTCTTGCTAGTTGTGGTAGTAATGATGATACATAGAATAATAGTAATGTTAGTTATGATAATATAGTCGTGGTAGTGATAGCGTGGTAGTACCTAAACATAGTTATCATTATAAATATAGACAGAATGTTATAGTTATGATAGTAATAGTAAAAAGAAAAAAAATCATGGTAGTAATACGATAGTAAATATAATGATCAATAGAAATGATAGATATCTTCATCTTCAAGATCACTAGGTAACCTATAATATCTCCTATCAATGCAGAGTAGGTAAATAAAACATGAACAATAGGATGTGTAAGGGCCGGTTTTAGTAGACAGGTAGACGCCGTTTTTAAGGTGTGTCCAAACATAGTCGACCGGCCGTCGATCGACGAGAAGAAACTATGTTGTCGAGGCAGTGTGGACGGTTCAGTCGACCTCGATTGATGGCCGGTCGACTTTCTGTGGACACACCTCAAGTTTCAAAGCTAGAATGTTGCTTTTAAAGAAAAGAGGTTTGATAGAGGGAACTGTAACGGTCCCAAAGCGAAGAGAGAAGGAAGACGGGATAGGAGAAAGCCAGCCGTTCAGAGAACGAATCTTATTTCTTTCGAATAAAATCCGCCAAGGCGGGAATCGAACCCGCGACCTAGCGCTTACAAGGCAGACGCTTTACCCTCCAAGCTAACTAGGCTGGCAATGTGGTAATATATCATTTTCTCTGCACCTATCTACAAACAACAGGGTACCTTGTTTAGACTGCTTGGGGTAAAGGGACTTTTCGGTCCTATTCGGGCAGGATAAACAAGGTACCTATATTTTATTCTATTCTATATAGTTCACATACGAGTACAGTACTTCTACCTACTTTTGTTCTTCACTTAATATACCTATTTTCACTTATGTATTGTACCTGTACTACAGTACTTTGTACCTATTTGTATTATGCTATTTATGCTGGAACGAACATTATCCCATCAGGATAAAATCCGCCCCGGGCGGGAATCGAACCCGCGGCCTAGTGCTTACAAGGCAGATGCGCTACCAACTCAGCTAACTAGGCTGGCAGATCTAAGGTCTATCAGACCGTAGAGGCTCCTTTTCCGAGTTTTACAGTTCACTGAAACCCTAATATTGAAGCCAATCCTCAAGAGCTTGAAGTGCCACTTTGTAAGTTAGTGTGTAAATCTATATCTTAGAAAGTTTCTTGGTGTAAATCGATATTGGTGTCTACATAAGTGGCTATTAATAAGACCCAACACGATTTAACACATTTTTTTTTAATCGAATAACACTTCAATTAGCATACAGATGGCACACGGAAAGAATGATGTGAGGCCAGGTTGAAATTCCTGCGAAACTTGGACATTTTTCTCGTAGGTATCGAACGCGGACCTTTCACTTCCGAGGATAGGTAGAGGCGTCTTGGTATTTATGAGGTCCTCCAGGCGAAATATGGAATAGCTGCTTGGGACGATATCGTTGCGAAATATGGATTAGCTACTTGGGACGATATCGTTGCGAAATATGGATTTGGATTATTTATACAGGGCGGAATAGAATATACCCTGTTTATCCTGCCAGCAGAATGAGACTGAAAAGTCCCTCAACTCCCGCAGTCTAAACAAGGGTAGATAAATTTTCATCCAAAGAAGCAGTAGTAGAAGCTTGACCCATCCTTTAGGGCTGTTCGCCCCTACACCTAAGCCTCGGAGTGGGCTTTTTGGGTGCGAAAAGAGGCAATGTGCCACTTTGTAAGTTAGTGTGTAAATCTATATCTTAGAAAGTTTCTTGGTGTAAATCGATATTGGTGTCTACATAAGTGGCTATTAGTAAGACCCAACACGATTTAACACATTTTTTTAATCGACACAACACTTCAATTAGCATACAGATGGCACACGGAAAGAATGATGTGAGGCCAGGTTGAAATTCCTGCGAAACTTGGAAATTTTTCTCGTCAGGGTCGATCTGCACCTTCCTCAATCGGAAAAAGTAGGAAGAGGAGGAGGGGAGTAAATAAATAAATAAATAGGAGGCTGATGGTTGACATTCCTGCGAAACTTGGAAATTTTTCTCGTCAGGGTCGATCTGCACCTTCCTCAATCGGAAAAAGTAGGAAGAGGAGGAGGAGGAGGAGGAGGAAGAGGAGGAGGAGGCTGATTGAGAGAACAAGAAGAAGAAGAAGAAGAAGAAGAAGAAGAAGAAGAAGAAGAAGAAGAAGAAGAAGGTATTGGTTTAAAGGATTTGATTAAAAAGATACTGTAGTAATAGAAAGTAATAACATAGGTACCTACTTACTCGTAGGTACAAAAATACATCGAGTCTAATGAACAGAAATGGTTAACATTCCAATTAAACCAGGATTTTCCCATAAAGGTTCGAAATCTCACGTTTCCCTTCCTCAATCAGAAGACAAAAGGAAGGTCTTGAGTATTGATTTAAATGATGTGATCTATAATATTGTAAACATGTACCTACATATCTACCTATTACAAAAGGTAGCCATAGGTAAACAGGAATAGCGAATGATTTCGAACAAAATAAAGACCAAGACTGTTAAAAATGATTCAAACTAAACCAGGATTTTCCGCTAATTGTAAGTAGTTTGATTGAAAGGCTTAGAAGACAAATGGAAGGTCTTGAGTATTGATTTAAATGATGTGATTTATAATATTGTAAACATGTACCTACATATATTATCTACCTATTACAAAAGGTAAATAGGAATAGCGAATGATTTCAAACAAAATAAAGACCAAGACTGTTAAAAATGATTCAAACTAAACCAGGATTTTCCGCTAAGGGCAGGAATTGTAAGCAGTTTGATTGAAAGGCTCAAATGATTTGATTAAAAAGATCATAAATATAATGAACAAATATAAGGGCAAGATAGTTGAAATTCCAACTGTTTCCCTATAAGGGTAAATAACAAGAGTATTAAGCCCAATTATTTACGTTTTCCATTGCTCAACGTTTAATTACAGCGATTACACTGATGGAATTGATGGAAACAAAGCCTTTAACTTCCTCAATCAGAACAAAAGAAGGGGTTGGACTTGGATTTAATGTACATAATGAGAAAATTATTCGCAATCCAGATTTCATTAATGAGAAAATTACTGCAAACTGGTTCAAATTCCAGCAAAATCTGGATTGCGATCGTGATTCGACAAGATTTTCCAGTTCTCCAACCAGAAGAAATGTCAGAAGAGCTACCGTCTATGAGGTACCCTTCAACAAGGACTTTTAATAGACCCCAACCAGAAGAAATGTCAGAAGACCTACCGTCCATGAGGTACCCTTCAACAAGGACTTTTAATAGACCTAGAAATGCCATAAATCATGCCATATCGCTTCTGTTTCCATTGGACAAACCCCATTTGCCGCTCATTTCCCCTGAATTTCTAGTCCTGGCCATCTGGCCGTTCTCATCTTGTTAAGCCCTAATGTGAAACCTTTAGATAGTGTCCACTGTTAGCGCTAATTGTCGGACAACTAACTTCATACGTGTAAAATTGCGGAGCCTTTTCCATTGGACAAACCCCATTTGCCGCTCATTTCCCCTGAATTTCTAGTCCTGGCCATCTGGCCGTTCTCATCTTGTTAAGCCCTAATATGAAACCTTTAGATAGTGTCCACTGATAGCGCTAATTGTCGGACAATTAACTTCATACGTGTAAAATTGCGGAGCCTAATAGACAAACCCAATCTCTGCGGATCTGTCTTAGTACGTGTAAAACTGCACAGTCCTTGATGAGAGGAAAGAACATTATTCCTGGCCATTTCTCTACTGATATTTCAGCGTTACTTTGATGATTTGTAGTTGATATAACTTGATACCTTACCTGGTGAAGAATCTCCGGAATGTCCTTGTTACGTGCATCGTTTACAGAAGTCAGGGCTGTTATTAGAGAAAAGATTTAGAGCCAAATTTCGAAGTAGCTGAGACTGCTCTAATGCCAGCCACTCATATTCAGACCGACTGATAAACCTAGATCTAAGTTTTTCTTAAAAAAAAAGAGGTTTGACAGAGGGAACTGTAACTGCTTAGGTCTTATCCCCCCCCCATGGGAACGGCCGGCCCTGAATCGATGTTTAATGTGATTAGGTTTAATGAGTATTGAACCGGACTGGGGGAGTAGGTAATTAGGGTGCCACTTTGTAAGTTAGTGTGTAAATCTATATCTCAGAAAGTCTCTTGGTGTAAATCGATATTGGTGTCTACATAAGTGGCTATTAATAAGACCCAACACGATTTAACACATTTTTTCAATCGAACAACACTTCAATTAGCATACAGACGGCACACGGAAAGAATGATGTGAGGCCAGGTTGACTTGATTTTTACTCTTTTAATATGGGGTGGACGAAAATGTGGAGCATTGTGAAAATGAATGACGTGAAAAATGACGAAAATCTGGAGACGAAAACGTGCTTTCCCAACTGTAGGTATCCCCTTCAAGAAAATCCTGGATATGAACCTCCTAACCTGTGTATGTGGCCCGCGAAGTACCTGCCATTGTAGCATGGTGGCCCGCATACACATGGAAGTTGGGAATCCCTGATAGCCGAATGATATCATAGGGATATTCAATGACAATATTCAACATTATTGTGATCAATGGATTCATAAACTCTAAGAAGTTAAGAAATTTGACACGTTGTACAAGTAGTGTGCCAGATTGGCCTTGGCGATTGCGTTCGAGAAATTTACGATGAAGTAACCTGGGGTCATGGTTTGTTTTTTAAATTCAGCACAAGTTCAACTTCCTAACACCAAACCTTCTGTTTTTACACGGGCTTAGGACCGTCACCTGATAGAGCTAGCTCTCCTCGGTGGCTGACGTCAGTGATTCAAGTCAGTCAAGGTTAGATGTTTTATTTGTGATCACTCCCCAAGTATCGAACGCGGACCTTTCACTTCCGAGGATAGGTAGACGGTAGAGGCGTCTTGGTATTTATGAGGTCCTCCAGGCGAAATATGGAATAGCTACTTGGGACGATATCGTTGCGAAATATGGATTTGCATTATTTATACAGGGTAGAATAGAATATACCCTGTTTATCCTGCCAGCAGAATGAGACTGAAAAGTCCCTCAACTCCCGCAGTCTAAACAAGGGTAGAGATAAATTTTCATCCAAAGAAGCAGTCGTAGAAGCTGAACCCATCCTTTAGGGCTGTTCGCCCCTACACCTAAGCCTCGGAGTAGACTTTTTGGGTGCGAAAAGAGGCAACGCGAAATATGGATTTGGATGATTTATACAGGGTAGAATAGAATAGAATACACCCTGTTTATCCTGCCAGCAGGATGAGACTGAAAAGTCCCTCAACTCCCGCAGTCTAAACAAGGGTAGATAAATTTTCATCCAAAGAGGCAGTACTAGAAGCTTGACCCATCCTTTAGGGCTGTTCGCCCCTACACCTAATAAGCCTCGGAGTGGGCTTTTTGGGTGCGAAAAGAGGCAATCGCTTTAGTGTCATGAGGACGTTGCACTCTGGAAAGATTTTGGCAGAAGTGTTCTGTTTTTATAAAAATAAAAATTCAATTTCGGTGCGAAGGACATCAAAATGTTAAAGCACCTACATTAAAAAAAAATCAATTCCAACAGAATCATTCAACTTCTTTCAAGACCCCAAGGAGTCCAAACTAACCATTAAATTTTCTTGAATATGTTTAACAATTTTGATCAAAATCGGACGAACCCTTTGAGATTAATCTCGTCTTAATACACCACAGAGACAAGAGAATGCACCAATGGCACCTGTAGATCGCAGGTCCGAATGATACACCACCGATGATTGCATCAGTTAATGACGGGTCCCAACTTTGGGCGTTGTTAGTATCCGGATCTAATTTCTTCTTCGGTCTGACCCACCCTTTATGAGTCTACCTACTCTTTTCCGGGTCACCCACACTTTGCCGAAATCTTTAGATCAAATCGGGTTTTTTCCTTATGAATGATACACCACCGATGATTGCATCAGTTAATGACGGGTCCCAACTTTGGGCGTTGTTAGTATCCGGATCTAATTTCTTCTTCGGTTTGACCCACCCTTTAAGAGTCTACTCTTTTCCGGGTCATCCACACTTTGCCGAAATCTTTAGATCAAATCAGCCATTGTAGAATAACATCGGGCTTTTTCCTTATATTCTTTTTTACCCTGTATATATAATTCCTCTAATTTTTTTTCCGATCCACCCTTGTCTGCGACTGTGTCGAAATATTTAAATCGATTACCTAAATCGGCAATTAAATGATAAAATCGTGGTTTTTCCTTATTCTTTTCACCCTTAATAGCAACCTAGAACGTTCTTCCTACCTAATTTGTCTGGAAAAATGTTGGACAAGGTCTTTTATTTATAAAAAGTAAATATTTATGTCGTTGAAATTTGTTTGGAACGCCCGAAATATTGAAGAAGTCAGAAAAACAGGTTTCCCATAAATCTTTCGCCTGTTTCTGTGATGAATGTCATCATCATATTTGGCAGTTATGACGAGTTTTGGACTAATTGACCAATTCCTCGGAGTCCTGACAAGTTTTAAACTAATTGACTGATTCTAATTCTTCCTGGACTTTTTGTACCGTTGTTACGAAGCTACTGTTTTTCCTGCCAATTTGGCCTTGGGTGGAAACTTCGCCGATGAAAATTTGAGCCTTAGACCAGCCACTCACTATCAGGTTGACCTGACAGGTACACCTGATCAGGTCCGCCTGATACCTGATGAGCAAACATAGCCAGTATTCTTCAGCACACTCTTTGGAGTCAAATATTCCTTGGAATATCTTGTATGTTCCAGGGTTTTCTTTTATCTACGAAGTAAGTCTAGGTTGTACTGGTTTTAGGTACCTAGCTCGGAGTCCTGACAAGTTTTAAACTAATTGACTGATTCTAATTCTTCCTGGACTTTTTGTACCGTTGTTACGAAGCTACTGTTTTTCTGCCAATTTCTCCTTGGGTGGAAACTTCGCCGATGAAAATTTGAGCCTTAGACCAGCCACTCACTATCAGGTTGACCTGACAGGTACACCTGATCAGGTCCGCCTGATACCTGATGAGCACACATAGCTAGTATTCTTCAGCACACTCTTTGGAGTCAAATATTCCTTGGAATATCTTGTATGTTCCAGGGTTTTCTTTTATCTACGAAGTAAGTCTAGGCTGTACTGGTATTAGGTACCTATATTTATGTCTGTTTGAGACAAATTTAATGCCACATTCTCTTGTTTTGAACTTGCTCGGAGTCCTGACAAGTTTTAAACTAATTGACTGATTCTAATTCTTCCTGGACTTTTTGTACCGTTGTTACGAAGCTACTGTTTTTCCTGCCAATTTGGCCTTGGGTGGAAACTTCGCCGATGAAAATTTGAGCCTTAGACCAGCCACTCACTATCAGGTTGACCTCACAGATACACCTGATCAGGTCCGCCTGATACCTGATGAGCACATATAGCCAGTATTCTTCAGTACACTCTTTGGAGTCAAATATTCCTTGGACTATCTTGTATGTTCCAGGGTTTTCTTTTATCTACGAAGTATTTATGTCTGTTTGAGGCAAATAAAATTAAATGCCACATTCTCTTGTTTTGAACTTAGAACAAATTATACTCGGTCAATTATTTTAATTACTTATTCACTTATTTCTTATCTATGAGCATATTTATCCGATCAATTCAATTAATATTTATTTTGTTATTTATACGCATAATATTTATTAGGTACCTAAATTGTGCCAACAAATAACAAAAACTAGTCTCCCTGAAAGTTTTCCTTTATTATTTAATGTTATTTTTTTTTAACATGGTTATTTATTAGTGTGCCAAATTTGACTCTGTTAATTATTTTAATTACTTATTCACTTATTTCTTATCTATGAGCATATTTATCCGATCAATTCAATTAATATTTATTTTGTTATTTATACATATATATTTATTACCTAAATTGTGCCAACAAAAACTAGTCTCCCTGAAAGTTTTTCTTAATATTTTAATATTATTTTTTCTTTTTAACATAGTTATTTATTAGTGTGCCAAATTTGACTCAAAGAAAAATTGAACCAAGTAGGGGGTACCATTTCGTGTTGCTTCCAGTTGGTTTACTTCTGTCAAAGTGTTGATTGTAAATCATTTTGATTTAGTAGGCATGTTATATTATAGTTCAGTCTGGTTTTTGTTCGAGTCATGGCCAAGATAATCAGGATCGAGTAAGCCTATAGGAAGCATAGGTACCCGGTAATCCAAGAACTAGATCAACTACTGGAGCTTATGGAAATGATGGAACGTATACTCGGCTGCGAACATTTCGGGACAGGTTGCAGTGGAATGTAGCTAATAGGGAATGTAAATGTCGAACGGTGATTAATGTGAGGAGATGGAAAGGCTGATTCACACTGTCCGATTCAAGAGGGAAATACCTACTACAGTGAAGATGTGAATTAAGGAGCGCGGTAGCCCTACGCCCCATCGGAAAGGCTGATTCACACTGTCCGATTCAAGAGGGAAATACCTACTACAGTGAAGATGTGAATTAAGGAGCGCGGTAGCCCTACGCCCCGCCATGTCAAGAAAGTTTGACCGCGCTACTAGAGAAATTATAAGCCACAGAAGAAGTAATCGTTTTCAGGTACTTGTACCTATTTCTGTTGAATTGGCAGTAAGGTCCGTCGCACATTCTATATTGGAAGCGTAGTCGAAGGTATAGCAATAGAGTCTGGTGGAGGGGCTTTGTTCATCGACCTGTCCTATAGGATAGAACGATATTGGTTATGTATGTATAGAAAGTTTGACCGCGCTACTAGTCGGGAATTAAAACCGAGACCTCCAGAGTGGAAGCCCGCTGTACCTCAGCCCACTCGATCTTTGAACTTGCTTTACTAGTTTTCTAGTTTGTAGTGTGCTGTGTGACATCTGTGTAGGCAGGGAACTAGTTATTTATAACTCAGCCACGTGTGATGAATCTTTTTCTGAACGTGTCATGAGCCTGTGCCGAATTTTTTGCACGTCAGTGTAAATATAGACCGTACTTTAAGTAAATGTAAATATGCCGGTATGATAATCTTGGCCTTAGGCTTATCATGCGTAGGAAATTCTATCCTAGGTTTAAAATAAATAAAGATACCCATTATATTCTAAGATTTAATAAAGATATTCTTTGTTGTCCCTAGAAGGTATCTATTTTGAACATGTCAGATATCGATTTTAACATGGTGGATATCTATTCTAAACAAGATTTCAAATATTGTGATAAGCCGTGGGTTCGAACCTCTGGGGAAAACATTACTTTTCGTCGCACAGGATAAGGAAAGTAAAAAAAGTCAATAGAAGACACAAGCCAAAATCAGGTGACTAATGTTTCTCCGGTATACCTGCTTTTTCTAAGAATATTTGTTTCGCCATACCGGGCACCCTAGTTAGCTTGTTCAATAGCGCGTCTGCCTTGTAAGCGCTAGGCCGCGGGTTCAATTAACACGCGGGGCGGATTTTATCCTGAACAGATAAGGTTCGTTCTCGGAACGGCTGACTTTCTCCTATCCTGTCCTTCTCATCTCTTCAATTCCGGGACGATAAGACCTTAGCAATTAAAGTCCCCTCTGTCAAATCTCTCTTTGAAAAGAAAAAAAGGAAATAAAATCACCTTTTGCTAAACTCACAGAAAAAGAAAATGAGTAGCTATGACATGTAAATGCGCATAGCGACCGGTGCCAGCATGGTAGGTAAACATTGGATGATAGGATTATTGAGATATCGGGGGAAAAAAAAAATCCTACAATGCTGCAGTGAGCATCAAAGTTGTGACATAATAACACAAAGAAATTGCATTTACTCCAATGGCCGGGTCCACAGAGTAAGTTTATATGTAGGTACTCGATTTAAGTTCAACTCTCAGATTAAGCATTGGCTCTCGGATTAAGATTGGCTAAAGTTTTTTTTTATCAACCAATCAGGTTTGCTTAAACGGAGTTTAAAATCAAATTAATTAAAATTAAACTCACTTTGAGTTTCCGGCCATAAATAATCCGCCATACCTACAAAGGTACTTGGAACTTGTAATTACAACTGCATCTCCTTGACGCTATTGGAGTTGTATCATCGGGCTTGATTTTTGCTCTTTTAATATGGGGTGGACGAAAATGTGGAGCATTGTGAAAATGAATGACGTGAAAAATGACGAAAATATGGAGACGAAAATGTGCTTTCCCAACTGTAGGTATCCCCTTCAAGAAAATCCTGGAAATGAGCCTCCTAACCTGTGTATGTGGCCCGCGAAGCACCTGCCATTGTAGCATGTGGCCCGCATACACATGGAAGTTGGGAATCCCTGATAGACGAATGATATCATAGGGATATTCAATGACAATATTCAACATTACTGTGATCAATGGATTCATAAACTCTAAGAAGTTAAGAAATTTGACACGTTGTACAAGTAGTGTGCCAGATAATAATAATAAAAATAAATCTGGCAAATCTAGCTGGGAGGGAAAAAATCTACTATCAATGCATCAAAAAATTATGACATCCTACTTCGCTTTACACTAAAATTTCGCCTACTGCGCTATAATTTCTTTTTTTAACCCCCAAACCGCACAAAATTGATGTTTGGTAGTATACCAAAAGAAAATTGAGGTGTCAGGTGGTACGCAGTAACGCAGTACTCGAAAGTTTGGGAACCCCTGCACTAAATAGCTGGGACTAATCAACCATTTAATTGGTTTCAAATTTATTCGACTTCATTAAATTTAGAAGTCTTTATTTTATCGACCGAGTCAACTTTGGCCTTCACAAAAATTTGACTAGTGGGTTGTAGACATTGGACTCAGGTGTCGGATTTACATGGGTGTATCGTATATCTAACGCCGGCCTCACGCTCAGACGGTCTGACAGACCTGGGTCTCAAGCTTTTGCCACCACACACGTTCAGACAGTATGACAGACCCAGGTCTATCAAACCGTCCAACCTAGACCGTGGCGTGGTCTCACAGACCGATTGTGAGAGTGTCGATTTCATTGATTTACCTATAGAGATTTGTAGAGAACCTCTCTACATTCTGTATTTCTCGAGGATATTCCAGTATTATTTTTAAAGATTTCGACAATTCCCTGTTTTTCTCGAGAAACTTCGACTGTTAAGCGATTCTCAGGGTCGTTTACATGGTGAAAGGAGAACGAAAAACGACACAAAAACCGATCCAATGAAATGACGGATTCAGATTCAATTCAGGTGATGGTTCCAGATTTCCGGTTTCAGAAAACCGCTAGCGGTTCCAGTATTATTTTTAAAGATTTCGGATTTGACAATTCCCCGTTTTTCTCAAGAAACTTCGACTGTTAAGCGATTCTCAGGGTCGTTTACATGGTGAAAGGAAAACGAAGAACGACACAAAAACCGTTCCAATGACAGATTCCGATTCAATTCAGGCGATGGTTCCAGATTTCCGGTTTCAGAAAACCGCTAGCGGCGGAAACCGGTGATCATTGATTTACCTATAGAGATTTGTAGAGAACCTCTCTACATTCTGTATTTCTCGAGGATATTCCAGTATTATTTTTAAAGATTTCGACAATTCCCTGTTTTTCTCAAGAAACTTCGACTGTTAAGCGATTCTCAGGGTCGTTTACATGGTGAAAGGAAAACGAAGAACGACACAAAAACCGTTCCAATGACAGATTCCGATTCAATTCAGGCGATGGTTCCAGATTTCAGGTTTCAGAAAACCGCTAGCGGCGGAAACCGGTGGCCTTGGCGATTGCGTTCGAGAAATTTACGATGAAGTAACCTGGGGTCATGGTTTGTTTTTTAAATTCAGCACAAGTTCAACTTCCCAACACCAAACCTTCTGTTTTTACACGGGCTCAGGACCGTCACCTGATACAGCTAGCTCTCCTCGGTGGCTGACGTTAACACACCCACCCACACACATCACACACCAACCACACACCACCCACCACACACACACCCACCACACACATGGCTGACGTTAAACATCTATCAAACTTTGCATTTACTTCGTTTGATCAACAAAAGTAGATGAGAAAACACTTGCTTATTCTGACGGATGAGGTTCGTTCTCGGAACGGCTGGCTTTCTCCTATCCTGTCTTCCTCTCTTCGATTTCGGAACGATAACACCTTAGCAGTTACAGGTCTCTCTGTTAAACCTCTTGAAAGAAGAAAATACTTGATACGAATCCAAGAGTTCCCTCTAGGCCTCTATCAAACCTCTTTAAAGAGGAAAATACTTCAATGAACCGTTTCTTCCTTGATTATCACCGAGGTCATCAGATAGAACATCGAGATTTTTACCATTGCTTTTCCTTAAAAATCTTATATGTTATTCATTATCGTTACCAATCCAATATATAAGACCTTCTTTAGAGTGCGAAAGTAAAGGGACTATTCAGTCCTATGCTGACGGAATAATAAACAAGGTATATTCTATTCTATTCTTCAATCGCACCATCACCATCCATCACTTCCCATTCTTCAATCGTACTATCACGATGTTCACCATCCAACCCATCCATCACTTTGGTCACGACCATCAACATAATTACCGATCATCATTGTCATCAACATAATTGAGGAGGTACTTTTCAAAACCTCACATGTCACATTTTTTCGAAATTGAGATTATTGTTGAAAAATGGCCGCAATAACAATCTGAATTGGTTTAAAAAATCACCGAGGTCATCAGATAGAACATCGAGATTTTTACCATTGCTTTTCCTTAAAAATCTTATATGTTATTCATTATCGTTACCAATCAAATATATAAGACCTTGTTTAGACTGCGAAAGTATAGCGACTATTCAGCTCTATGCTGGCAGAATAATAAACAAGGTATGTATATTCTTCAATCGCACCATCACCATCCATCACTTCCCATTCTTCAATCTTACTATCACTATGTTCACCATCCAACCCATCCATCACTTTGGTCACGACTCACCGAGGTCATCAGATAGAACATCGAGATTTTTACCATTGCTTTTCCTTAAAAATCTTATATGTTATTCATTATCGTTACCAATCCTATATATAAGACCTTGTTTAGACTGCGAAAGTAAAGGGACTATTCAGCCCTATGCTGACAGAATAATAAACAAGGTATATTCTATTCTATTCTTCAATCGCACCATCACCATCCGTCACTTCCCATTCTTCAATCGTACTATCACCATGTTCACCATCCAACCCATCCATCACTTTGGTCACGACCATCAGCATAATTACCGATCATCATTATCATCATTGTCATCAACATACTTACCGATCATCGTCATCAACATAATTACCGATCATCATTATCATCATTGTCATTAACATACTTACCGATCATCATTGTCATCAACATAATTACCGATCATCATTATCATCATTGTCATTAACATAATTACCGATCATCATTGTCATCAACATAATTACCGATCATCATTATCATCATTGTCATTAACATAATTACCGATCATCATTATCATCAACATTAGGTACGTCGCGGAAGAGAAAATAATTCGAGCGGGATTCAATGCATTTGTGATCCGATGCAGAATAATAAACAAGGTATATTCTATTCTATTCTTCAATCGCACCATCACCATCCATCACTTCCCATTCTTCAATCGTACTATCACCATGTTCACCATCCAACCCATCCATCACTTTGGTCACGACCATCAACATAATTACCGATCATCATCATTGTCATCAACACAATTACCGATCATCATTATCATCAACATTACGTCGCGGAAGAGAAAATAATTCGAGCGGGATTCAATGCATTTGTAATCCGATGCACTGAAATGTCTCGATTGCATACATTTGCATAAAGTCAGGGCTGTAAATATGTTTTTAAAACTGACTGCAGTTCATCAGTCGGCCAGATTCGTAGCTTATTCGGCTAGATTCGTAGAAGCTGAACAGCTCAACCCATCCTGTAGGGCTGTTTGCCCCTACACCTAAGCCTCGGAGTGGGCTTTTTCTGTATGGGGATTTTATTCGGCTAACAAATGGGTAAAAGTACTGAAAAAAGGCGGCTCGGTTACTTTAAAATTACTTCTACAGCGTGTAGCCCGTAAAAATTTCCACCGTTCTTAGAACGCACTGTTATTGAAAGTATTGAAACACACAAGGCGTGACACTTTCTTTGACATCTGGTTTAAGTACCTATTGCGTGTGAAATTATGCTCTTCGTGCCGGTCTACTATTTTTAGTCCGCCAGCCAAAGTCGCTCAGCATCAGGTAAACCTGACGACAGGTACACCTAACGACAGGTACACCTGACGACAGGTACACCTGATCAGGTAAACCTGACGACAGGTACACCTGATCAGGTACACCTGACGACAGGTACACCTGATCAGGTACACCTGACGACAGGTACACCTGATCAGGTCTACCTGATCGTGTGTGCTCATGAGCTGATAGTGTGTGCTCATAAGGTAGCAGGTAGACCCGATCAGGTGACCTTTTGAGCCGTACATGTCAGGTCTACCTGATAGTGTGTGCTCATCAGGTGTCAGGTATACCTCATAGTGAGTGGCTGGCCAAACACCTTCATGAGATCATACCTGTTTTAAACAATGGTATACAAACTAGATATGCTATACATACATAGATCTTTTACTATAGTTAGTTCTTTAACCCTTTCACCCCGACTTATTTTATGAAGAATCTTCCAATTTTTTTTTTCCTTCTTCTTCTTCTTCTTCTTATCATGTATTATTATTTGGTCTATAAATAAGGCCTCTACAAAGTTTTATGTCCTCCTAGGACTGCTGAACAAAAATCGACCTGGAGACAAAACCAGACAAGTTAGCCAAGTGAATTTTACTGACGTCTTAGATTACAAAAGAAACATTTGAAAAACTCTGAGCCCCGAATTTTTTCTATGTATAGATCTGGGATAATATATCCCATTTTAAAAATAATATTTCTGTGGGACGTATTGTCCCTTTAGGGGTGAAAGGGTTAAGTTCTTTTAATGGTTAATAGTACTTCCAGTGGTTGGCGGACCCACGAGTTTGTAGGTCATTCTTTGTCACCTCAAGGGCGAAGATAAGGGGCGCTTGTTTTTACGGACCACCTTTGCCAGTCTCTTGATTGGGTCATTAAGAATAATGAGTTTCTCATTGTCTTTTATCTCAAGATCTACTGCGGTGTGGAATGTAGCTAATAGGGAATGTAAATGTCGAACGGTGATTAATGTGAGGAGATGGAAAGGCTGATTCACACTGTCCGATTCAAGAGAGAAATACCTACTACAGTGAAGATGTGAATTAAGGAGCGCGGTAGCCCTACGGCCCGCCATGTCAAGAAAGTTTGACCGCGCTACTAGTCGGGAATTAAAACCGAGACCTCCAGAGTGGAAGCCCGCTGTACCTCAGCCCACTCGATCTTTGAACTTGCTTTACTAGTTTTCTAGTTTGTAGTGTGCTGTGTGACATCTGTGTAGGCAGGGAACTAGTTATTTATAACTCAGCCACGTGGCCTACTGACTCTTTGTCTGAGAGCTTCGAGCTTTGTATTCTGGTTTTGCTCGCGGCTAAAATAGCTACTTTTTTTTTTGCCAATAGATTCTTTCATGCTGTAGTAGGAGAGGCTGGAGAGGTGTGTAGTGAGTGAGTTATAAAAATAGAACTCTCAGCCACGTGGCCTACTGACTCTTTGTCTGAGAGCTTCGAGCTTTGTATTCTGGTTTTGCTCGCGGCTAAAATAGCTACTTTTTTTCTGCCAATAGATTCTTTCATTCTGTAGTAGGAGAGGCTGAAGAGGTGTGTAGTGAGCGAGTTATAAAAATAGAACTACTCTTTTCAGTACTGGGTCAATAATAATAGTGCTTATTTATACTGCTCGCATGTCAGTGGACTACTGGGTCAATGAGTCAGATCCTAACTCCCTATACCTATAGGGAGAGGGAGTTGAAGTTTCGTCCTCTTGCAGGATCTGACTCATTGACTGAGTAGTTCTTTTTTATAACTCACTCACTATTTACAACATTTCTAGTTGGTCGCCTAAAATCCCGTTTTCATTCTGCTGATCCCTTTTGTTCCTCTAATACTCTCCTCCAAAGAATAAAATTCCATACCTCGGCTGAGATTGAACCCACGCCCTCCTGTTTACCAGGCGAGCGCCTTGACCACTAAACCACCGAGGCAGGTCAGATCAATGAGTCAGATCCCAACTCTCTTTACCTATAGGGAGAAGGAGTTGAAGTTCCGTCCTCTTGCAGGATCTGACTCATTGACTGAGTAGTTCACTAAAAAGAGTAGTTCTTTTTTATAACTCACTCATTCTTTACAACATTTCTAGTTTGTCGCTTAAAATCTCGTTTTCATTCTGCTGATCCCTTTTGTTCCTCTAATGCTCTCCTCAGTCTCCTCCAATCTTCTAATTTTCTCTCCATTTCCTCCAGAGTTAATTCAGGTACCTATTACTACATCTTCAGCAAATACTCCATAACACACTCGTATTTAGGTGGATTTGGCTGACCTCTGAGTAGCACGTCTCTGTCGTGATAAGGTTTAAAAGATACGGGACGCATCATGGATCCCTGATGTACTCCAACTTCCATGTTAAAATCCGTCAGTGATCCCCTCACTGCTTTTTAACTGAGTTCTGGCTTCACCATACATTCCTTTGGCCAATCTGACGTATTTCTCTGGCATTTCTTTTTCTCTCACGTTTCTCCATACTTCCTGCCTTGGTACTCTGTCATATGCTTTCTCAAGGTCTATAAATGAATACTAGAATTCACATCCCTCTTTATACCTACTCCGTGAAAACCCTGACTTTATCTGTGGTAAATAAACATATGTTAATTAATTGAATAATTCATATTTATACCGACAAGCCCTACAACTATACTTATGTCATAAGGAGTAAGAATAACTAAAAATTTCACGATTCTAAGCAATGTACAGACAAATCTACAATTTTATTTATATAGATAGATAGATTTGGAAAATTACACCTGTATACTCTAGCATTTTAGGCCTCAGAGCTGGGATTATAAATAAGAATTGATAGTTGTTTATTTTGCTATAAATTATCTCTTTATCTAAATCTCAACATTCATTTTCTGCGTAACCTTTTTATCTCAATCTTTTACCATTGGTTTCCTTCATAGTCAGTTGACGTCAATCCATTCTTGTTCTTCATTATCTTTCTCCTTATTCTTTATGTAGGTAGAGGTCAGCTCCCATGGCGTAGTGGTCACTGTGCTCGCCTTGCACGCGGGAGACCCGGGTTCAATTCCCGGCGGGGTCAAAAAATTTGTATCATGCAAATGATGATTGATTCCGTGACTGGCTGTTGCGGGGCCCACTCAGCCTCGTGAGGAAAATGAGTAGCTATGACATACAACATACAATAAATGCGCATAGCGACCGGTGCCAGCATGGTAGGTAAACATTGGATTTTAGGATTATTGAGATACCTATATTGGGCAAATCCTACAATGCTGCAGTGAGCACCAAAGTTGTAACATAATAACACAAAGAAACTGCACTTACATTTATGTAGGTAGGTATAATAAGTAAATTTTTACTTTGTACTGAGCTATCAACTAGTATTCCTCCAAGGCACTTAAGACAGCACACCCCTAATTTGCATTTTACATAATAAGCAAGTGCGGAGTGCAGAATTTGTTTTAAACTCTAGGCTCACAGTTGATTAATGGGATCAGCTGTCATTCTTTTGACAGCTCAACTAGAATTTACTAGAATAGTGAACAGCATATAATCACGTATGATCTACTGTAGAATTTTTTTCCCCCCCCCCCCCCTCGCCTAGATTAGTTTTTCTCTCGTATGGTTTGTCAGATTTTTTTTCCAGTAAGATCTAATGTTCTTTTCCTTTTTCTGTCTACAGGCCAGTGAAGAGATGGATCCGAACTACCTGTCCATATTGAAGGGACAGGACAGTCCTCTGGAGAAAATCTACAAGGAGAAACAGCTCCATCGGATCTTCGAGAAAAACGCAGCCCAGAGTCCGGACAATACTGCCCTCATCTTTGAAGAACAGGATAAAGGTGAGAGAAATAGAAGAGAAAATTAAAAAAGATAGGTTTGATGGAAGGAATATATAGGTAAGAAGACAAGAGGGAAGATAGGATAAAAATGCCTCAAACCGCGAAATCGCTAAAGGAGAAAAAAAAGAGGTTTGACAGAGGGAAGTGTAACAATGCAGGTCGAATCGTTCCGAAATCGAAGAGAGAAGGACAAGATAAGAGAAAGCCAGCTGTTTCGAGAACGAGGCTTAGGATAAAATTCGCCCTTTGTGGAAATACCTTCCAAGGCTCCAAGCTAGGCTGGCTAGGAAGCTAACTTTCGAGCCACTTTTCCGAGAAAAACGCAGCCCAGAGTCCGGACAATACTGCCCTCATCTTTGAAGAACAGGATAAAGGTGAGAGAATAGAAGAGAAAATTAAAAAAAGAGAGGTTTGATGGAGGGAATATATATGTAGGTAAGAAGACAAGAGGGAAGACAGGATAGAAATGCCTCAAACCGCGAAATCGCTAAAGGAGAAAAAAAGAGGTTTGACAGAGGGAACTGTAACAACGCAGGTCGAATCGTTCCGAAATCGAACAGAGAAGGACAAGATAAGAGAAAGCCAGCCGTTCCGAGAACGAGCCTTAAGATAAAATTCGCCCTTTGCGGAAATACCTTCCAAGGCTCCAAGCTAGGCTGGCTAGGAAGCTAACTTTCGAGCCACTTTTCTTGGTTGGATGACTTGCAAATTGGACCAATACCTACCTAGGTTTCCGCATATCGAGTAAATTTCGCGCATTGTACGCAACATACCTGTACACAATGAAATTACACGCTGAAAATTCACAATGACTTTCTAGCTGACTCTTTCCTCTATACCTATGTGTAGAAAAAAGGAGGAAATAGATAGATAGATAGAAGGAAGAAAAAAAGTCAATTCCTATCGAGTAAATTTCGCGCATTGTACGCAACATACCTGTACACAATGAAATTACACGCTGAAAATTCACAATGACTTTCTAGCTGACTTTTTCCTCTATACCTATGTGTAGAAAAAAGGAGGAAATAGATAGATAGATAGAAGGAAGAAAAAAAAGTCAATTCTTACCTTGGTTCCATTTAAATACGATCACTAATCTCTAGTCTTAAGGTGTTTCATTCTTTACACATCTGTAATTCTACTAATTCTGCACACCTTGGTTGAGCAGATCTGAGGAACTTGCTATTCCTTCGACTTTTTCTATTTTGAAGAGGTTTGATAGAGGGAACTTATAGACCACTTTTCGCGCGGGATGACGGATCAGTACCCAGGCTTAAGCATTACTATTATTATTTATTATTATTAATAGTATTACTATTACTATTATTTTTTTCCCTCACTGAACTTCTGCCAGTGACGTGTGGTGAGGTTTAAAAAAAGGGGAACCTATGAACATTGAACAAATACCTAATGCACAGTATGCTGATCTGTTTTTTGTCATCTTAGAATCCATGTTGTTACTACATATTTTATACTTCTAGATAGGTAATATCTTCGGTAAGTGGTAAGTAGGGTGCGAGAAAAAATCCGTAGAGACTAAGTGCGCAGTCACAACGACGACCATAAACCATGGACCATAAACCATGGACAATTGACCCTCACCAAGACCATCGACCATCGCAGAAAAAAATACTCAGCTCAATTTCTGGATTTTCTAAGAGACGAGGGTCGATACTATGGTTAGGGCTCCGTTGAGAAAGCTTCTATTCATTAGCATGGTTTATTTTCTCTTGGGTCGGTACTAGGCGAGGGTCGATGGTCGGTTCTCCGTTATGGACGCCTACTAAGGAAGCGGTGACTTAAAAAAAAAAGTGTTTCATCGCCGTTTTTATTTTTGTAACAATGAAATAACTGCTATGTACATTAGACTCATGTGGTCTGTCTTCGGTAAGTGGTAAGTATGGTGCGAGAAAAAATCCGTAGAAACCAAGTGCGCAGTCACAACGATGACCATAAACCATGGACCATTGACCCTCACCAAGATCATCGACCATCGCAGAAAAAAATACTCAGCTCAATTTCTTGATTTTCTAAGAGGCGAGGGTCGATACTAATATGGTCAGGGCTCCGTTGAGAAAGCTTCTATTCATTAGCATGTTTTGTGTATTTTCTCTTGGGTCGGTACCAGGCGAGGGTTGATGGTCGGTTCTCTGTTGTGGACGCCTACTAAGGAAGCGGTGACTCCCTAGCTTAAAAAAAAAGAGTGTTTCATCGCCGTTTTTTATTTTTGTAACAATGAAACAACTGCTACATTAGACTCATGTGGTCTCTGTCGTAGCATGCCCATCCCGCATTTAGGTGCTTTCATGGAGACCTTGCCCGCGCCACTGGCCATCTTGTACAATGTTAGTAAAGTGTTTGTACACTATTCCGAAGATAATAGTCTATTAGTCTATGACCAATCATTTAATGAGGAAGTCACCTTTTGATAAAAACTATCGCATATTCGCCTGTTAACGTTTACCTTGGTTCCATTTAAATACGATCACTAATCTCTAGTCTTAAGGTGTTTAGTTGTTTACACACATCTGCACACCGCGATAGAACTGAGGGACTTGCTATTCCTTTAAAACGTTTTTTTCTAAAGGTGTGTCCACACATAGTCGACCTATCATCGATCGATGTCGACACGTCCACACTGCCTCGACAACATAGGTTTTCCTCGTCGATCGACGGCCAGTCGACTATGTTTGGACTTTGGACACACTTTTAGAGGTTCGATAGAGGGAACCGTAAGTTCGGCCATTTTCTCTCCGACTAGCGCCTATCGAAGAGAGAAAGAGGATGGGATAGGAGAAAGCCAGTCACTGCGAGAAGTATCCTTTTTATTCCCTCTCGCTCAGACGGTCTGACAGATCTATGTTCGTCCTCGGCCATGCCTTTTCCACAAGTTTGGCCATGCCTCGGGATGAACTAGCGGGATTCCGGAGCGAAGCGACGGAATTCAGCTAGTAATTGTACAAAAATAGCCTAACACAATATCAATCTTCATAATGACCTGCCTTAACGTACAGAAATGTGCAGGTCTCAGCTGCTCAGAGCGAATGCTTAAGTATGTAACTATGTATGTTCGATTGTACGAGGTACCTACAGTGTGGAACTTGAGTAATGAGACAATGACTGTAACGAGAAGTAATGAAAAGGCTCAAATAACTATTTAGTGCCCTTCTGTGCCAGCCTAGTTGGTCCAACTTTGGTCAAAGATTGACAAAATGTTCAATCCTTCTTCTTCATGGTGTATCTCCGTTGCGAAGGTGTGCAAGTATCATGGCAATCCTGACTTTGGAAGCTGCTGCTTTGAAGAGATCTGCAGATGGCATGTTGAACCAATCTCGCAGATTCCGCAGCCATGATATTATTCTAATCTTTTGCCTCTTATCTTTCCCAGCATGGTAAGCTACTCTATAGCCAGCCTCCTTTGCTTGGAACATAGCCTAACTTGTAAGCGCTAGGTTGCGTGAAGTTTGACGTCACGGCATACACTCCCGTAGGCGATGACGTCATGATTCATGACTCTCGCTTCGTTTGTTTGTGCGCAAGCGTTTCTGCGCATTTTGACGTGAAATCTGACGTCACAACTCTTTGAAATTTTAAATTAGAACGGCAATAAAAATTGTTCGACCTTTTAAAGTTACTTTTTCGGAGTTTTGACCTCAGATTTGGATTTTTCACAACTTTTTACGTAGGAATCGACCTTTTATTAATAATTTTTTCCTAATTGCAACTCCTCCATTAAGACACGTTAATCTTTGGTCACCCTGTATGTAACCGTACTTTAGTAAGGCATTGTTTGGGCAAAAAAAACCTACCTCAGGACATGTGAATTAATTTTATATATATTTAATTTCATCAATTAATCAAGAAAAAATACCTCATTGGCGACATGATAGATTGGCTAATGCAAAGTATGCTGATGAAAAAAAAGCCTTATTTAGATACTAATGAGGGAGGTATGTACCTACTTACATAAGTCGGTAGGTAATTCATCTGTATTAAATGTACGTACAGAAATAATATAACTATTTACGTAGGGGAAGTGAATAATAAAATACAAAAAATGGACGAAATGGAAAAATTTTCACTTTTTTCCAACGTTGCCACAAAATAAAATACGCGTTTACACATCATTTTAAAGCTTGAAATCTCATCTTTTGATTGAGGGGTATCAGTATCACATAGGTATTTGGTGCTGAAAATACCATAAGCTATGGAAATTAATTTCGGGAGTTCATACGAATTAAAAGATACTTACTAGTAGATATTGTATCCATTTTGAATTAATCGTCCACTGCTACCAAACATCAAAATATCAGTGAATGAATATTAGTTGTAAACATGTTAAAGTAAACAATAGTTGAGGGGTATCACATAGGTATTTGGTGCTGAAAATACCATAAGCTATGGAAATTAATTTCGGGAGTTCATACGAATTAAAAGATACTTAGGTACTAGTAGATATTGTATCCATTTTGAATTAATCGTCCACTGCTACCAATCATCAAAATATCAGTGAATGAATTATTAGTTGTAAACATGTTAAAGTAAACAATAGTCACTACTCCAACTTTACGAAGTTAGTAGTGGGGGTTCCCGTACTATGAGATACCTAATAATGCAGGTCAAGATGCATTGAAGGGTCGACTATCAATATATGGGTCCGTTGTCATCAAAATAAAAACTTCATTTTTCTATTTTTGTCCCCCTAAATTTGATTTCTGGGTTCTGGCCCACTGTGCGCCATTTATTATTATTATTATTATTATTTTTTGTGTCATTCCAAGCGTCAATAAAATTTCCAACAGCCCACTTTTCCTATTAGGTTATTATTATTCAAGTTTTTCTTATGTATCTGAGTGCACCCACGATCAAAGTTTTATTGTGAAAGTTTGTCTGGTATAATAAAGATTCTTGAATATTTAAAACCAAAGTATACATAAATAACTATGCACTTTAATTGTGCACGAAATCAAGGCCAGATCGCCAGATCATTATTATTATTTTGAATAAATTTATTTTAGAAGGGACACGACCCCTCGCCTCGCCTAGATTAGTTTTTCTCTCGTATGGTTTGTCAGATTTTTTTTTTTTTTTTTTTTTTTTTTTTTTTTTTTTTTTCAGTAAGATCTAATGTTCTTTTTTTTTCTGTCTACAGGCCAGTGAAGAGATGGATCCGAACTACCTGTCCATATTGAAGGGACGGGACACCGCCCTGGAGAAAATCTACAAGGAGAAACAGCTGCATCGGATCTTCGAGAAAAACGCAGCCCTGAGTCCGGACAATACTGCCCTCATCTTTGAAGAACAGGATAAAGGTGAGAGAAATAGAAGAGAAAATTAAAAAAGATAGGTTTGATGGAGGGAATATATATGTAGGTAAGAAGACAAGAGGGAAGACAGGATAAAAATGCCTCAAACCGCGAAATCGCTAAAGGAGAAAAAAAGAGGTTTGACAGAGGGAACTGTAACAACGCAGGTCGAAGAGAGAAGGATAAGATAAGAGAAAGCCAGCCGTTCCGAGAACGAGCCTTAGGAGAAAATTCGCCCTTTGCGAAATGCCTCAAACCGCGAAATCGCTAAAGGAGAAAAAAAGAGGTTTGACAGAGGGAACTGTAACAACGCAGGTCGAAGAGAGAAGGACAAGATAAGAGAAAGCCAGCCGTTCCGAGAACGAGCCTTAGGAGAAAATTCGCTCTTTGCGGAAATACCTTCCAAGGCTCCAAGCGAAAAAAAAAAAAAAATCCCAAGTGTTAGCATTTAGTAATAGCGTTTCAAAGTTTAAAACGCGATTTTCTCGAAGTGAGAAAAGGTGGACTCCCATCTTTTTTCCCGTGGGGTCTTCATATTGAAAATCCCTCTTTCCCTTCTTTCAGACACCCTCGTCATCACCAACGAAACCTATTCCGAGCTCAACTCGGCCTCCAATCAACTAGCCCGAGGCCTCCTACACTTCCTACACACTAAGGCCGTTCCCAACGAAAACCAAGATGGCGACCACATAGTGGCCGTGAGCCTCGCGCCTAGTTCGGGCCTGATTCAGGTGCTGCTGGCCGTGTGGAAGGCAGGCGCGGCCTATTTGCCCCTGGATGTGACCGCGCCTGAACAGCGAGTGAAGCATATTCTGAATGAGGCCCGGCCTCTCCTTGTCATTGCCGAGAATGAGCAGGGTAAGTACCTAATAGAGTATTCTCTCGCCTGGTCAACAGGGTCAACAGGTGACCGCGCCTGAACAGCGAGTGAAGCATATTCTGAATGAGGCCCGGCCTCTGCTTGTCATTGCCGAGAATGAGCAGGGTAAGTACCTCATAGAGCATTCTCTCCCTAAAAAGGTCCTAAAAAGGTTCTGGAAAATATCCTGATTGAATGGATTGATTAAATAGATAGGTTAGAGGTTCAGCTACCTTACTGAAAAGATTAAATATGTTACCTGCCTAACTTATATATTACCTGCCTACCTAAAAAGGCCATGTTCTTTTTCTTTTTTTAATTTAATTTTTACCACGTACTTTTAAGTGTTTTATTATTTTTAAGTGTAGTTAAGTGTAGGGACTTGTATAAAATGGGTAGCCCCCGTTAATTTAAATAAAATTAAAAATTAAAAAAAAGGGGGTCGAGTGGATTGAATCATCATGTCTTCAGGCACACTCCATTTGTCAAAGGTCCAGGTTTACCTTACCCTAGGGATCAATTTAATTTGAATGCAACTTAAAAATAATAATAATAAAAAAATCATAATTATCTATAATATTCAATTTAGAACCCCTTAGGAAAAATCTGCCTTAAATGCAATCCCAAGGAGTGCTTTTTTTTTTCAAGAGTTTTGACAGAGGGAACTGTAACTACTAAGGTCTTGTCGTCCCGAAATCAAAGAGAGAAGGAAGACAGGATAGGAGAAAGCCAGTCGTTCCGAGAACGAACCTTATCTGTTCAGGATAAAATTCGCCCCGGGCAGGAATCGAACCCGCGGCATAGCGCATACAAGGCAGATGCGTTACCAACTAAGCTAACTAGGCTGGCTCTTGTACCCATAATATCGCTCCTTTCAGTTTGGTACGTTAGCTTTGGGACATCCTGTATTGCTACTTGTTTTCATAAATTTCATTGCCATATCTATTACTTGTAAGCTGTATGAATCCACACGCTATAGAGTTATTAGCGGACGTTTAACATTCTTTATGTTTCCATTGTCTTAACTACCTTTATAGGTATCTGGATAGAAAAAGATCTAAATTGTAGTATATTCAGCTAGTAGAAATAGATCTGATCATAAAAAAAACAACATTATAATAGGCAATGTAAAGGGTAAAATAAATCATACTATGTAAAAGGTATTGCCAGTTGAAACTGATCATACATCATAAAAGGACCATAATACATTTAAAAGATACATAAAAGGATATTAAAAATCCTCATTATATTTGCACTGTTTAGGTCATAATCATAATTTAAAATTATGGCATTTATAGGTACTTCCCTTACCGGCAAACCTAACCTAAAATACTTAGATAAGTATGAGTGAAGTGGATAAGCTGAGTGTACTCTGCTACAAACCTGGTGAAGTAGACCAGGTAAGTGAAGAAAGAAGAGTAGACCTAAGTGAAGTAACAAGTGAAGAAAGAAGAGTAGATATAAGTAAAGTGGATAAGCTGAGTGTACTCTGCTACAAACCTGGTGAAGTAGACCAGGTAAGTGAAGAAAGAAGAGTAGACCTAAGTGAAGTAACAAGTGAAGAAATACGAGGTAACAGAGTAGATCTAAGTGAAGTAGAAGCCGCTCTGAGTAAAATAAGTGAAGTGGATAAGCTGAGTGCTACAAACCTGGTGAAGTAGACCAGGTAAGTGAAGAAAGAAGAGTAGACCTAAGTGAAGTAACAAGTGAAGAAAGAAGAGTAGATATAATTGAAGCGACAAGTGAACAAGAAGAGTAGATATAAGTGAAGCTGTGTTGGATCCTTGTCACATTTGCGAACTACATACCAAATTTCAAGTCTATAGCTTATACCGTTCCCGCGATATTGTTAAATTACACCCAAAACCGCCAAAAAGCGGTAAAATGCCGCCAACCGTTGCACCGGTATTGACCAAAAGTTTCGTGTCGCATCCTTGTCACATTTGACAGCTACATACCAAATTTCAACTCTCTAGCTCTTACCGATCTCGAGATATTTTGTTTACAGACAGACAGACACACAGACACACAGACACACACACACACAGACAGACACACACACGGACCAATGGCTGAAACTTTGGATTTAGGCTCTAGGGACCTCAAAACGTGTTTTGGCACTAAAAATAACTTTGGATTTAGGCTCTAGGGACCTCAAAACGTGTTTTGACACTAAAAACTGACCATCGAAAATTTGACCCGATTAGGTACATTACTTTCCTTCCTATAGGATAAGGAAAGTAAAAATTAA
>NW_007379315.1:15357-22539 GCF_000475195.1 Diaphorina citri | reverse complement strand
GGATTAAAAAAAAAAAAAAAAAAAAACTCATGAACCGCCACTGAAAAATCAAAAGGCCATAAGCACATCTCTAATTTCCCATATTCAATCCTATCTTGTAATTTGAACACATAAAAATTAAAAGGCCATAATCAAGTATGCAGGTATCCAATCTTGCAGTTTACACACATAAAAATTAGAAGGCCATAATTACCTACGTACATATCCAATATTCAATTCAAATAGTAATATTGTAATCAGAACCCCAATGGTCATTTATCACAGCAACTAGCAACCTTTACATAAAGGTTTACCGGCTGTCTAATACTCTAATACATTATGTAGGTATCTAATAGGAACACATATTATGTAGTTATTGTAATCATTGTAATCAGAACCCCAATGGTCATTTATCACAGCAACTAGCAACCTTTACATAAAGGTTTACCGGCTGTCTAATACATTATGTAGGTATCTAATAGGAACACATATTATGTAGCAGGTATCTCAGATGTAATACGTAAGGAAGTATTGATATTGTACGACATTGTAGGTCATAAATACATAAATTAATTAAGGTATGGCCTTTAGTTTTATACATTCAGGTGCATTTGCCATTAACCACCACAGCTAGATATTATTAATGATAGTAAGAAAACAGAACAGGGAAAACAGTCTTGGAATTGTTTTTATGTTTTGAGAAAACCGAAACTTTGGCAATGATTTGAAAACGACTTTTTAGTGGGATCCAAAATTTTGGGGTCGACCGTAATTTAGTCTCAGCGCAGAGGTCCCAGTTTGTTTTCTCAAAGTGGGTCGATTTTTTTTTCCTCCTTCTTCCGCTTCTTTTTCTTCTTCTTCTTTCTTTCTTTTTTTCGAGCACTACAAACAGAGCACAAACCTGTCTAGGCACCTACGATAAGTAAAAAAAAGAAGGCCCAAATTTGTTTTCAGTCAATTTCATCTTCAAAACTTCAAATAATTGTTGTCCTTTTTCTTTTTCCGCAGCTTGTGAGAATCTGGCATACAAAGGCCGCACGGTGCTCAGTTTGCCTCAGCTGCGGCTCCTCAGTGCGTCCCTATCCCATAACAATATCCCTGGGGAGTCCATGCTACATTCTGATAATAATAACGAGCAGTCCAATGATATTGCTATCGTCCTGTATACATCTGGCAGTACTGGGATACCTAAGGGTAAGATTTCGGTGTGGCCATTTCACCAAATGAAAAGAGAAAAATTGAAATTTAATGTTGTTTTTTTTTAAGAAGTTTGACAGAGGGAACTGTAACTCTGAGTGTACTCTGCTACAAACCTGGTGAAGTAGACCAGGTAAGTGAAGAAAGAAGAGTAGACCTAAGTGAAGTAACAAGTGAAGAAATACGAGGTAACAGAGTAGATCTAAGTGAAGTAGAAGCCGCTCTGAGTAAAATAAGTGAAGTGGATAAGCTGAGTGCTACAAACCTGGTGAAGTAGACCAGGTAAGTGAAGAAAGAAGAGTAGACCTAAGTGAAGTAACAAGTGAAGAAAGAAGAGTAGGTAGATATAATTGAAGTGACAAGTGAACAAGAAGAGTAGATATAAGTGAAGTGAATAAGCTGAGTGTACTCTGCTACAAACCTGGTGAAGTAGACCAGGTAAGTGAAGTAACAAGTGAAGAAATACGAGGTAACATAGTAGACCTAAGTGAAGTAGAGACTAAACTAAGTGAAGTTACAATTCCTTCTATCAGACCAGGATAAAATCCGCCCCGGGCGGGAATCGAACCCGCGGCCTGACGCTTACAAGGCAGACGCACTACCAACTAAGCTAACTAGGCTGGCAATTTAATGTTTAAATTAGGTAGTAGGTACCTATTACTTTTTATTTTTTTTTTAATGTTGTTGATTCGTTTAACCCAAACTTTTACAAAATGTTCACCTCAAAATAAATGTAACTCGAACAAGAAACACGATTAGTAACGGACTCGTACAGGTCAAGTGGGAATTTTGAAACTCTTCAATATTTCGAGACACCAACTTTAATGGTCTCACATGACATGCTTATGGACTAGGTATATATACATAGAAGCAGTCTTATGAAAGGTTGGTGTCTCAAAATTACCCCAACTCACCCTATTAAAACTACCACCCGCTAAATTACTATCGTCACCATCACTTCAGGTGTCCGCCTCCCGCACGAGGTCATCCTAAACCGCCTGGCCTGGCAATGGGCCACGTTCCCCTACTCCCCCTCCGAGCGGGTCGGCGCCTTCAAGACCGCCCTCACATTTGTCGACGCCGTGTCGGAAATCTGGGGACCGCTTCTGTCCGCCCGGTGTGGGGGGGTGCTCATCATCCCGCGGGACGTAACCAGGAACCCGGACCAGCTGATCGGGACGCTGGAGAAGTACAAGGTAGAGAGACTGGTACTGGTCCCGTCCCTCCTGAGGTCCATGCTGATGTTCTTGAAAATGACCGGGACCAATGCGGTAAGTGCTTGAAAATGACCGGGACCAATGCGGTAAGTGCTTGAAAATGACCGGGGGTCCGCCCGGTGTGGGGGGGTGCTCATCATCCCGCGGGACGTAACCAGGAACCCGGACCAGCTGATCGGGACGCTGGAGAAGTACAAGATAGAGAGACTGGTACTGGTCCCGTCCCTGTTGAGGTCCATGCTGATGTTCTTGAAAATGACCGGGACCAATGCGGTAAGTTCTGCAGATATTCGTATACCTAAGTTATAAATGGTTACCTATTAATGGAGGGTATGGAGGGGTAGGATAAAGGAGGTTACCGCCGACTCCAAATAAGATTGGGATAAGGTGCAGTAAAAGAAGAAGTGGCACTTGTTCTACACGTATACCTACAATCTACATTCTTCCACCGTTTATAATGCAGTTGGGATTTCTAAGCTTTTTTTTTATTTTTTTCTTTTTTTTTACCAATGACCTAAAAGCTTTATTTTCTTACCCTGTTGGCTTTATTTTCAAAGGTGAAATCGTTCATATTGAAAAAAGTGGTAGGTAAAGTCAATGTATATATTGAACAATTCATCTCTAGGCCTTTCTTGAGGAAAAACCTTGTTAAATTTCTTGACCCCGCCGGGAATCGAACCCGGGTCTCCCGCGTGCAAGGCGAGCGCAGTGATTACTACGCCATGGGAGCTGACTAGGCCCCGCGGGTCCAATTCGGATTTTATCCTAATCAAATAGGTGTACGTTCTCTGAACGGCTGTCTTTCTCTTATCTTGTATTTCCTTTTGGGATGATGAGACCTTGGCAATTACCTCTATCCAGCCTCTTAAAAAAGCTATTTGGTATTTGGTGATAAAAATAACGAGTTTTCTTTCTTCCACAGGCACTACTAGCATTCGTCACCTTACATTCAGACGCTGGCAATATTACCAGCTTTGATATTGAGGCCAAACTAAGTGAATATCTCAACCCTTACTCCATACCACAGGTTAGTTAAAAGAGAGAGTAAATTTGTAACTCTAAATAGGTACTTACGGGTTCGATTCCCGCTCGGGGCTGACTTTATCTTAATGAGATGAGGTTCGTTTTTGGAACGGCTGTCTCTCTCCTATCCTGTCCTCCTCTCCATTTTGGGACGATAATTAAAAGAATTCCGTTGTTAGTGTTGTTACCAGTTCCCTCTATCAAACCTCACACCCCATTTTATGAACAAAAAATGCTCTCTCTCAAGTCAGATGTCAGACTGAAACAAATTTGAGCCTATCAGATGTTTGGCTTCAGTGCAGTTTGAGAGTCAGTATTTTGTTCATATGGTCCTTGAATAAAGAAAGAAAAACTTACTTCTTTCGTTAAATAACTTATCCCCAAGTTTGGTGTATGTTTCACAGTGGCGTAGCGTCCATATAAGGCGTGTATGGCGGCCATACACTCGAAATTTCACTCAAATACCCTTAAATATTGACTTTAAATAATTAATGTATTTTATTAGATGAATAAAAATTATTATCACTTAAAATTGTTAAAAATCCCTTAAAATCCCTAAATTCATTTTTATCCCAGTCAGACCTGAAAAATCCCTGAAAAGGGATAAAAATCCCACTGCGTCGGGATAAGATACAGTAAGAACACTATGCAGGGCACCTTACACCGCTACATGTATGAAAGGGTATTACTTGCCCAACCACATCTATTTTGGTATGGAATTGGATGCGTGTTAAATAGTGAGAATGTAGGACGCCTTAGAACAAAGAGCGTGTACGGACTATGATGCTCCTATGTTTTTTTGTTTTTTTTTTTTTTTTTTTTTTTTTTTTTTTTTTTTTTTTTTTTTAAGAGGTTTGACAGAGGGAACTTTAACTGCTATGGTCTTATCGTCCCGAAATCGAGGAGAGAAGGAAGACAGGATAGGAGAAAGCCAGCCGTTCCGAGAACGAACATTATCCCATCAGGATAAAATCCGCCCCGGGCGGGAATCGAACCCGCGGCCTAGCGCTTACAAGGCAGACGCACTACCAACTAAGCTAACTAGGCTGGCTAAGTATGGTCCTTGAATAAAGAAAGAAAAACTTACTTCTTTCGTTAAATAACTTAACCCCAAGTTTGGTGTATGTTTCAGGTCATAATAAAGGACTCCATCCCACTTCTGATCAACGGCAAAATCGACCGTCAAGCCTTGCTCCGGAGTTATGCTGAAATAGCGGGTAAGTTGATTGTGATTAAGGAAAAAAAAGAGGTTTGATAGAGGGGACTATAACAGCTGATGTATTATCGTCCCGAAATCGAAGAGAGAAGAAAGACAGGACAGGAGGAAGCCAGCCGTTCCGAGAACGAACATTATCCATTTGGGATAAAATCCGCCTCGGATGGGAATCAAAGTGGCCTAGCGCATACAAGGAAGACACACTACCAACCAAGCTAACTAGGCTGGCTCACAACAACTTTACAAATCCATATTTGAACTAGATTCCTAAGATTTTTTTTATGTCAATTTTTAACCGCAGGCCTCGAATTTTCAAATTTCGTTTCCCATCTGATTTCAGACAACTCCACCGCTGTCCAAATCGACTACACGGGAGTCAGCTCCGACCGCCTGCCCGTGGCCAAAGTCCTGTTCGAGACCGTGGTCCAAGTTCTAGGGTCCTCGGTTCGATCCCATGTCAGCCAGAGCGTGAACTTCTATCAGATCGGAGGCAATTCGCTCAACTCGATCTACACGATCACCAAACTCCGCGAGGCGGGCCATCAGGTGTCCGTGGCGGATTTCGTGTCTGCGCAGACTTTAGGTCGGTATATACAGGGTGTCCAAAAGTTGACGTGCCATAATTAAAAGAGGTGATTTATAGGGTTAAAATACGACTTTTTCGATTTATAGGGTTAAAATACGACTTTTTCGATTTATAGGGTTAAAATACGACTTTTTCGATTTATAGGGTTAAAATACGACTTTTTCGCTCTATGAACAGGGGTCCACAAATAATCCTCTCAATATCAGCTACACAGATTCCCTGCTGTGCCTAAAAAATTGATGAAATACCTACCTATACAATTTTAAAAATGAAAAGCAAAAGATCATGGGAAACTTTTTCTTCCTTCTTTTAAGAAGTTTGACAACGAAGGTCTCATCCTCCTGAAATAAGAGAGGGGAGGCTAGAGAAAGCCAGCCGTTCCGAAAATGAACCTTCTTATCTCTTTAGGATAAAGTTCGCCCCAGCAAGGCAGACGCACTACCTTACAAGGTAACTAGGCTGGTTATTGAAATTTTATTAATTATTAGTTTTAATTACTAGGAAACGCTTCCTATTTTTCAGGTGATATTATAGACCTTATCCTGTCGAACAAAGCCCACCCTGGTATCTCCCTATCGAATCAATACGAATGCGTGTTCCTAACCCATGCTCATAAACAGGATTTGTTCCAAATAATTACCGATAGTTTGCACGCGGGACACCCGGGTTCGATTCCCGGCGGGGTCAAGAAATTTGTATCATGCAAATGATTGATTCTGTGACTAGCTATTGCAGGACCCAATCAGCCTCGTGAGGAAAATGAGTAGCCATGTATAGGCCGCGGGTTCGATTCCCACCCAGGGCGAATTTTATCCTGAACGGATAATGTTCGTTCTCGGAACGGCTGGCTTTCTTCTATTCTGTCTTCCTCCTCTATTCGATTTTGCGACGATAAGACCTTAGCAGTTACAGTTCCCTCTATCAAACCTTGTAATAAATAAATACAAGACCATCTAGACTTTTTCACTGGGATCCCAATATTTCTGTCATAAAAAAGGGTTTATTAGCCAACCTTGAGGTGGAAAGTCACAATTCTTTGAGGCTTTAATGGCGGATTGTCACAGTGTGCTCTTCCACCCAAACAAAGATAGAATGGTAATTATTTTTCTTTCCCCTATTATTTTTTGTCTTCTACTTTTTCCCCTTTGAGGCACTACTTACCTTTATTTTGTGTCAGGTCAGAGTCAGCTTTCGTTTTAACAAAAGTATTAGACATGGACCTTTATTTTGTGTCAGGTCAGAGTCAGCTTTCGTTTTGACAAAAGTATTAGACATGGCCACTCCTTCTCCAGTAACTTGCACATTCTTCTCTTGCAGTACTTTGACCACCCGCTCTATTTTCTTTGTCAACCAGGCCAGGGTTTTGGTTTCGTTGTATTTCCACACATTCATGTCTTCGTCGCCTGGAATATTAGAAAATCATGCCATGAAAAATTAGAAAAACAAAAATAAAAAAAATACCTAAGTAATAAAAATGAAAATTTGAAAATTCTGCCATGAAAAAATTGAAAAATTAGAAAGTTACATAATTATAATCAAAGTGGCCTAGCGCGTACAAGGAAGACACGCTACCAACCAAGCTAACTAGGCTGGCTCACAACAACTTTACAAATCCATAATTGAACTAGATTCCTAAGAATTTTATTCATGTCAATTTTTAACCGCAGGCCTCGAATTTTCAAATTTCGTTTCCCATCTGATTTCAGACAACTCCACCGCTGTCCAAATCGACTACACGGGAGTCAGCTCCGACCGCCTGCCCGTGGCCAAAGTCCTGTTCGAGACCGTGGTCCAAGTTCTAGGGTCCTCGGTTCGATCCCATGTCAGCCAGAGCGTGAACTTCTATCAGATCGGAGGCAATTCGCTCAACTCGATCTACACGATCACCAAACTCCGCGAGGCGGGCCATCAGGTGTCCGTGGCGGACTTTGTGTCTGCACAGACTTTAGGCAGGTATATACAGG